>NW_005055591.1:7563-8184 GCF_000277835.1 Geospiza fortis
CTGCGCCTGGAGGTGCTGCTGGAGCGGCCGCTGCGCGTCTTCCATGTGCAGCTGGAGGTCACCGACATCAACGACAATGCCCCCGTCTTCCCCGCCGCCCGGAAAAACCTCAGTTTATCGGAGAACTCCCCTCCTGGGTTCCGATTCCCGCTGGAGGGCGCGTCGGATGCGGATATCGGAGCGAACGCGCAGCTCTCCTACACACTCAGTCCCAGCGAGCATTTCTCTCTGGATTTACAAAAATCGAATGATGGAAATATTGAGCCCGAACTCGTTTTAACGAAATCTCTGGACCGCGAGACCATTCCCGTGCACCATTTGGTACTGACAGCGACTGATGGGGGCCGGCCGTCTCTGACAGGGACAATGGAGCTGGTGATCTCGGTGGAGGATGCAAACGACAATGCGCCCCAGTTCAACCAGTCTGTGTATAAAGTGCAGCTGCCAGAGAGCGCTGGGGTGGGGACGCTGGTGACGCGGGTAAATGCCACGGATACGGACGAGGGAATTAACAGCGATGTGACCTATGCCGTGACGAACTTTATTCCCCCGAGTGGAAAAGATGTGATTTCCATCAATCCGAATACCGGGGAAATTCACCTCACAGCAGCCCTAGACTAC
>NW_005055592.1:0-8163 GCF_000277835.1 Geospiza fortis
CTTTCTAATGTTTGGGTTTTTTTCCAGTTGATGAATATAGGGTTTAATTCTCTTTCTCACAAAACATGAACCAGCCTAGCTTTTCTCATTAACTTCCTTATTAGCATAAGCACCACCACCTGTAACATTCATCATGTGAGCAGCAGCACGATGCTGGCAGCTGGATATATTAGATAACCCATATTCCCTCTTAGAGTTAAATGCCAGGATGGAAAGATATTGCAAGTTCAGCTTTCAGGACAAGTTTAAGGGTTTTCTTTTCTTCAATTATTTTGCAGGAGTGCAATAAAAAATCTGGAGGAGATCAAACTGGCTCATTTGGCACAGGAAAACCAAGCAACCATGCAGGACTGGAAACTTCTAGTTGGTAAGACTAGAGTTAAATCAAAGAGGAAAGTCTTTTACTCAAAGCCATGCAGTTTATTACTCCACTATAGATTCTCCAGAAAACTATAATACCTTGCTGTAATGGTAACTAGGAAAATACTTTGAGGTTTTAAAGCAGGATGTGCAGTTCATGCTGGTTACTGAGTGATAAATGATACAGGCTGCACAGAAAAACTATACTAACACATTATTTCAGCTAGCACAGCAAAGCACTTCAGATATAAATTTAAAATAACTGCAGTCTTGTGGTCCTTGTCAGTTATTTACAAGCCTCTTGAAATATTTCCTTATCTGCCTTTCTCATAAGAAATTAGGCAATTATAGTATAAGTTTGAAGCCAGAGAACATCAAATAATGAATCATTATGGCATTATTACATGGGAAGTAGGAACAAGGGGAAGGCCAAAAGAAAACCCAAAGGCTTTTCTTCTTCAGGAAATCTATTTTAAATTAAATTGAAATAAAAGCCTTAAATAAGTTTAACGTAATTCTGAGGAAAAGGCAGTTGCACAATGAAGAGGCATTTGGAGTCTGAAATTCAGCTTCAGGATATTTCTAAACACGAGAAAAAATTTTCCTGTCATTGAACTGGTCACCAACCTTTGTATAAGGGAATCTTTCACGAAAGAGATAAATGTGATCTGGAAGTCCAGTGACTCAGGAGTTTCTTAAAGATGGGGAGAAAAGGAAATCCATCAGTGTATATGCATTCCTTATTAACTCTTAATGACACTGTAAATGTATGATCTATATTTATGTATCTATGAAAATATACTGTTGTGTAACAGCTATCATAAGAAACACTTCCAGGATGAATGTAGCTGGAATTTTGAGTGTTGTGGGTATTCTTGTTTTTGTTTGGGTTTTCTTCACAATTTGAATATTGGCTTAATTTCTTCTCTTCTGATTAAGCTTTAGACCATATTTAATGATAATTCATGTGTTTTGGTTTTCTTTTCTGGGTCAGAATTCTAGCTTTGTTAAAAATGCATTACATTCCCTACAAACCAAATCAGACATTCAAAATATGTCCAGCTCCCCTGAGCATCAAAAGGAGGAGGGATCAGCAAGTCTCAGGCTTCATCTTAATTTGACAATTTAGAGGTAACATCTTTTGACATTGTCCATAGGTGATAGAGATAAAATGAGCCAGTGGTCTCCAGTAAAGGGGTTGTTGAGATCCTATTCTACTTGTGCTCTATGAAAGATGAAATCAGGAAACTGATCCCCACACTCACCAGAAATTGCAGTCTGATCATAACAGGCAGGACTGATGGCTTTGATTGCTGAACTCTTCTCAGAGCCCTCTGCTCAGCTGCACTGCTATTCACTGGAGCAATGGGCCATCATAATTGGGCAATATTCCATTGTGTAAAAAATATATATTTCTATTTAACTTTTTAATTCAATTATTTCTTCTTTTAAATGAATTGTGTCAAGGCAGGGCAAATTGTCTGGAAAAGACACTATTTGAACAGACAGATTTGCTAAAACCCAGTGATTCTTTGACTCTTTAAATAACACCTCTGTATTCTGTATTTAGTACTGGTTAGTCCTAAGAACATGATTATACTTCAGTTTGCACCTGAAAAATGAGAACCTAATATATTTTCCTGACCTCAAATGTGCTGTAAGGCAACACATGGCTAAGATTTCATTTTTTGAAGGATGAGAATGCTCAGAGGTGGTTAATGTAGTTCAAGATATGTCATTCCTGATTTGGGAAATGGCAGGGCTCAGAACTGAATATTTTGGGTAAATGGGGTACTGGGTCACCAGGTCTACATGAAATACAGCTGAGAAATACATAGGTAATAGTGACAGCTGGCTATGGCATGCCACTGTTCACAAAGGACAAGCTATAGCAAATTGAGTCAAGAAAAGGAAATCCTTGATGTTACTCTGAAAGAAAATATTAAAAGCAATTTTAGAATGTTTTGCTTGGATTCAGAGCAAATAAATTCTTCTTCTAAGAAGATGTGAACATTTTAACATCAGTATTTAACCCACCCTTTCCATGGACTCACACCACTTAGAAAAATGATAAGGAACCTCTCACCATCTTATTGAGAGGTGAAGGTTATAGAGATCCTGAGCAAGACAACTTCCTGAGCAAACTGATTTTCCAGTTTAGAAACATCAACAGCTTCTCAGAGCAAGTATTAGTTATGTTCTTTCTTGTGTTGTGCCTGTCTTTGAATCCTTTCCTCTCAATAAACACACAGGCTTCACTGTTTGTTGTTAGGAAAAGTCTAAGTCATGAAATGTGAATAATACTGACTTACACATTTCTAAGGGCCTGAGAGAGAATGAGGATCCATCATGCAAGGTGCTGTCTAAACATGTAGCCAGTACTTAGTCTGAGTAAATAAAACAGGAACAGAAAAGTTCAGTGACTTGCAACAAGCCATGAGAAGAAACAACAGCCTGGAGTCAGTCCAGCTGCTCTGACATCTCGTTCATTGCCTTTTCCACTGGATATTGCTGAACTGACATCTTAGATGGTGCAAAAAGTACTGCATGATATATACCAAATGGGAGGCTTATCACAGTTATCTTTGCAATGTCTGGCACCAGAAGGATTTAAAAAACAGACATCAAATTATAGAGGCATAGATCTACCCCGAGCGTGTCTGTTCAGTGCAGTAATGCATAACTGCTTGATTATCCTCAATGAAATCCTCATGCTGCTACTCATCTCTACCTGTCTCCAAATGCGTTGAGATCAGTGTCTGGATTTATTTCTTGCTCTTGGTCTCAGGTGTAGCAATTAAAGAAATGTTCTGAATTGCTGAGAGCACCAGATGTGTGCAGTGGAGCATCCCATCCTGACAAGCATTTTGCTTTTAATAGTTCCTTTGGGTGCACATTGGCATCTGGTTTTATTTTTCTGTTTATACTTTGTTTTTCTGTTTTATGGCACTATTTTCTTGATGGGGTTTTTCTGTTTCTTGCCTTGGAGAATGGTTTGGGGTAGCACGGATTATGGCACAGCAGCATTAAGAGTTGTCTCCTGTTTCTGTTTTCAGTTTTTTAAGGTCATTCTAAGTTCTCCATTTGACTGGTCCTGTATGGAATAAACAAAGAAAAATATCCACTGATTGTAAAAACTGATTTGTGAATCATGCTGATGTCTTTCTGGACTTTCTTGATGTCTCTCATCTTCCCGGACCTGGGACCTGATTTAACATATATATGACAAGATTTCTTTGGGAGCAAGGTTGAGGAACAAGGCTTTTTAGTCACAGAAGTTACAAACCTTCTTTCACCTGCACCCTAGAAATGGTGGGCACATAGAAGGTGGCAGGGGATTTCCCCTTGAAGTCTGTTTGAAGATTTTATCCTCCAGTCTAACTTTCAGATGGTTCTTCACTGCAGAGTAGCACAAGATGCTGAATTGCAATCTCAGTGCTAGGGTGCATGCAGCAGCAGGCATATTCTGATTTAGAGAAATCTGATCTATTTTTCTCTGAAATACTTTGTAGCAAATTGAGAGTGCCATGATGGATATGACTAACTGACAAGAGCTACAGACTATGTTCATTCCTACAGGTAGAGAAGAAAGTCTTTCCTGACTTCTGTAAGTGGTTTTCTTTACTTCCTAAAGCATGAAATTTGACTACTTTGACTACAGTGTGAGCAGCATTAAATGTTACTCAGTGTGTTGAGTGCTATTTCTTCAAACTAATACAGGCAGTCAAAAAAATAGATCCTCACACACTTATTATTTATAAGGAATGTTGGGTGTATCATGACACCGTGACCAATGGTATCAGGGTCTAATACTGGAGCTTCTTATCTCACCAAAACCTAATTTATTTAGTTTTTAGAACAACAGTTCAGGTGAAACCATGATAAGCAAAGATTAAAGCTCTGTCAGATAAAAAGCAGTCCTGTACCATTTCAACTATCCTAGTTTTCAAAAGGGAATGAAATCTGCAGTAATTCATACAAACATAAATATTGAATAACCATTGCAATGGATTGGATTAATAGATACATAAGATGAATAAAAACATATTTGATTTAGTCCTCTGCTGATGGTGCCAGCAGATTGCAAGGACTAACCTGTCTACCGCAATGCTACCCTTCAAATAGCTATAATTCAAATCTTTCCTCTTTTTTTCCCCCTCTCAGAAAAATAGCACAGCCAGGATAAATAACAGCCTTTACATTGTTTTGTTTCTCTAGAGATTAATCCTGATCTTACCCATCCAATTTCATGCACATGAATATTCCTGTTGATTAGGGTAGGAAAGTTTTTCACATCCACAAATCATTTTGGAATTTGGAGCCATAATGTGTCAAATTAATTCCTGACCTCACTCAGCTACCTGTGCATCCACTTGGCCTGACATCCCATGACAGAATTTGGGCATAAATTTGGTGTGAGAGCTCTTGAAGAACAAACAGGAGCCAGGCCCCCACTGATGGTCCCTTGGGATCAGGTCCCATTCCACCCTCCCTCCTCCTGTCTTGTAGGGATGAGCATTTCAAGGGTGGAGGTTAGCAGGCATTCCTAACTATGCATGGCATCCTACTCCTTAATGCTGACACAAATGGACTGTTTCCTAGGAGACAGCTCAAAATCAAATAAATTATTAGAGAGATATTCTTGTTAAAAGATTCCACAGAGTTCATCATTACATAAAACTCCTATTACCAATTAGCTGGCTCTAGATCAGGGCTACAAGATGGGGCAGATATGATCTACTTCCCTCTTCACTGTGTGCAAAAGCTGTGTGTGGTCAGACCCCCAGACCCCTTTTCCTGTGTTGTGCTGCCAGCTGAGTGCTCCAGAGCCCCTGCATCCCTGCCCTTGCTCTTCAGGGCTCTTTCTTTCCTCCTTGTGCCCTCACAGTGACATCTCCCACAGTCTGAGGGTAAATGTGGGTGATGTGAGCTGGAGGATTCCTCTTTCTGTCCTCCTGGATCCAGGGTGGTGCAGTGCTTCAGGGCCCAGAGCCTTGAGGCTGCAGTTTATCCCCCCACCTTGCATTTCAGAAGTGATAAATCAGACATTCTGCTTTGTTTTTCTCCACCTCCAGTGGCTTTTCAGATTGCATCTAGTTAAAGAATTGCCCATGAGCTGGCATTAAAGGTGCACCTCTAGGAAATATATTACCTGAATAAAAATGTTCTAATTCAGAAATATCTTTCCCACCTTTTTGTTGCCCTTGTTAGGGAAAAATGCTCCACTTTAACCTCCAGCTAACTGATTACCTGCCAGTTCTGTTGCTGTGCTCAGAATTAATGTGCTCCAAAAGCCAACAGAGATGACTTGTGTTTGGGCACCTCATGGGAAAACAGGGAGATGAAAAGCCTTAGGAAAACTTTGACAAATAACTTGGAGTGTTTGACCAGCTATGCACAGCTGCTGCTGAATGGAGGATGCAAGTAATGCGCCAAGCAGAGACAAAAGGGGATCAGCAGGGAAGGCAGCTTTGGTATCAGCACTGGACATTTTTCTCTCAGGAAAGGACAGGAAATATGCTGAATTACCTGTAGGAGGTGTGCCTGCTTTTGCTAATAGATGTGCATGGTTAAAGAATTCCTAACCATCAGATCCTGTTCCAATGTATGCTGGAATTCTCTCTGAGGTCAGTGGAGATACATCCATGCACAGCACCTTAATTTGATTGATTGCATCCCACCCATCTAAACATGCTTTAAAGACTTGTTTGCAGAGCCACAATCTCTCTGCCCCCTCCAATTCCCTATTTGAGGTGATAATGTCTCCTCATAAATCCTGGATGCAACAGCACCAGCATGACCCATCACTTCATTACACCAGAGCTGGGCAGCGCACTGAGGAGGAGTTTATCTGGACAGAATGGATCTGGTCCAGGAGCAAATAAAGGAGTGAGGAATCTGATTATTTCTGGGCCAATTCTGTATGAGTTACAGCTTCTCAATTTTCCTGATGTCAGCTAGTTTTACTTGTTTCGTTTTCCTTCCTCACACAGGAGGTGAAATCTCTAGCTAGCACAGACATCTTGATAAGCTGCTGGTGTCAGGAAAGCCAACCTGAGATTTGGATCTGGTTAGGATGCAGTGTACCATGTGCTGTGTCATTTGAGCATTGGCTGTTTTGCTGCATGCCATGCTTGTTCCAAAATCAGGGATCACCTCGCTGTCAGCAGCAGGAGCGTGGTGGCTCCTCAGACACTCCTGTCTGTCTTATCCAGGGCTGTCTGGGAGGAGCAGCCCAACTTCCTCAGCTTTGTGCAAATGAGGAATCCTTGTACAGAGGCAATTTCTTGATGACCAGGTACAGTGGACACAGTATAGCATCTGTCACTGTCAGTATGAAAGGATTAAAGGAAAATTATGTCTTGGGCTCTAGGCTGCTCTGCACTGCTTCAGACATGAGTGGTAGGGGAAAAGAGCTATTTCTTCTATTTTATTTATTATTTCAAGTGTTTCTTTATGATTACTTCCTAGTGATTTCAGAGATAGCTGTTCTATCTTGGCCTTGCACTGGCTTGTTTAGTCTGATGCCATATATCACTTGTTTGTTTCTTCCAAGGCACTACTTTTTCCATGTATTTACTTCATGGTTTATATTTGCTTAATGCACATCTTTCAACAAGACACTCAGACTTCATTCAATGATTGCTGGAATTTCCTATGTGTTCCAAAGCATAAAAATTACATCTGTGTGTTGAGCCTTCCCTTGCAAAATTCCCCTGTGATTCTCCTGCACAAGTTTTGCAGACTTGATGGGCTTGGTGGACATAACTCTTGCAGGTACTCACTGAGGATTTAAAGTATTTAATTGGTCTTGAATGCACAGTGCAGCTCTCCAAATACAGGACTGAGGTATTTACTGATCCCTCTTTTCTGTTCTGCACATTTGAGTTGTCAGTTCCAGGTAGGCTGGCACTTGCACAAAGGGATTGTGAACTGTGGTGGTTTTCAGCAGAAAAGTAAGTGTTGCTAAGGGGAACTTGTGGGTGTATATTCTTAACTGCAGCACAGTGACAGCTCCTCAGTTACTGCTTTTGGCACCTCTTTTTAGTCTGTGCCTGCTCTGAAGTCTAGAGTAAGCAAAAAATCTCATTCAACAGAAACGCTTTTACCATTTTGCAAAATTTTTGTTCATTTATCAGATCTTTATTTCGATTTTGTTTTTGCTCAGGTTTTCATTTGATTCAGAAGTACTTCTGCAAGGCTTGATGGAAAAGTTAGCTGGGTGTTTGTCCTGCTCCCTCCCAGGTGAGTCCCTGTCTATTCCCAGCACTCCCACACCTTTTAGTGAGCATATTCCTGTGCTGCACACTCAGAACTGGTGAAAAGCTAATTTGCTTGCTTGTTTAATTTAGTTTCAAATTCCTAGGGCCTAAGCACCAACACAGAATTCTTCCTGGTTATTGGTTAACACCAGTAACTAAGTACCAGGTGGCATCTTCAGCATGTCACGCAGAAATTAAAACAAAAGTCTCTTATTTCAGAAAACTGATTGAAAATTAATATAAGGCTGCATGTTCTGGGGGCTGAGTAAGCTATGAAGGACTTAATGTAAACCCCCATTGCAGACTGCAGTCTGGACATCTCTTATGTGATCTCTGTTACCCCACAGATTCTGGGCCCAGAGAACACAATTTCCTAGTGCCAAATAGCAAGAATAGCCCAGAGGAAAATTATTACCTAGCTCCAAAGGGCATTGTGAGTGCTGTGGTAAACCCCAGCCCTGCCAGCCTGCCTGAACAGTCAATGTTGATGCCCTGCCCTGCTGCTGGGGATGGGATTCACAGAATCATTAAGGTTGGAAAA
>NW_005055593.1:0-1968 GCF_000277835.1 Geospiza fortis
GGAAAAAATGGGGAAAAATGGGAATTCCCTGAGGAAAAGCGGAGATTCTATGGGGAAGAGTGGGAATTCCATGGGGAAAAAGTGGGACTTCTATGGGGAAAACAGAGAATTTTGTGGGAAAAGATGGGAATTTTGTAGGAAATTCCATGGGAAAAGGCGGTTTGGGGGGAAAACAGGGTGGGGTGCTGGAGTTTGTGGGATTGAGGGGATTTATGGGATAATGACATCCATGGGATGGGATTTACGGGATTTATGGGATGGGATGGTTGGGAGTTATCAGAATTATGGGATGAGATTTATGGGATTTACGGGATAGGATAATTGGGATAATGGGATAATTGGATGGGATGTGATGGGATTTGTGGGATTTATGGATTTATGGGGTTGGGATAATGGAATAATGGGATGGGATGGGATGGGATGTTGGAGCAGATTCCCAAAAAAAGCAGGAATTAGAAAGTGAATTCCAGGGAAACCAGGGCTGCCCCATCCCTGGAATTGTCCCATGAAAAAACTTGGAATGGGCTGATCCCAAAATTCCCTCCATCCCAAACCAGCCCAGAACTCCATGGACATCCCATGGGAATGGGATTATCCTTAAATCCCCTCCATTCCCACCCCATTCCCGCATTCCAGGATTTCCCAAGCCCGGCAGATCCCCAGCTTTCCTTAATTAGTCCTTAATTAATCACAGAGGCTCTGAGGCCTCTCCAGCACTCCAGGATTTTTTTTTTTCCCAGATTTTTCCCCTTCCCATTCCTTGTCCCACTTTTCCCTTGGCCATCCAAAACTGGGGAAGCTCCACTGGGATCTTTGCAGCTCCTCTGGGGGGATTTTTTGGGAAAATTCCTGGATTTTCCATCGGGAATCCACCTGTGGGCCTCTTCCTTGGGTTTTCCCCATGGGATCCTGGATCCTTTGGAATCACGGAATGGCCAAGGTTGGAAAACCTCTGGCACGGTCCCATCCCTTCCAGCTGTGAATCCAAGGATGCTCCAGATCCCAGGAAATGTTTTCCAGGGCAATTCCCATGTTTGGGATCCGTTTTCCATCGTTCTTCCCGTATTTCCAGCGTTCCAGGGGCTGCCCTGGAATCCTTGGGGTTCTCCCACCCCACACAAATTCCAGGGGAACGGGACAAATCCCGATGGGGAAATCTGGGACAGCAGCTCCGAGGGGCGATCCCAAATCCCGGATTCCCTTCGTGTGTGGGATCCCCGTTCCGACAGCCGGGATTTATCCCTGGCTCCCCTTCCCGGTGTTTTGACGGGATAACGGATCTGTTCCAGATGTTGCTCCGTGGCAAAACAGTCCCAGCCCTATAAATCCTTCGTTCCATGAAAAAAAATTTCCCTCAAGTAGCTCCGGAGTTTTTCGCTTCCCTTTTTTTTTTTTTTGTCTTGGATCCCGTTCCCGGTGTGCTGGGATGGCTCCAACTCCGGCATTCTCGGCGTCCCCGGGCGTGGAATTCCCTTGGGATGTCCTGGACGGAGCCAGAGCCAAACACAAATCCAATCCCAAAGCCAGTCCCAAATCCAATCCTGAATCCAGTCCCAAACCCAATCTCAGATCCAATCCTAAACTCTGTCAGAATCCAATCCCAGACCCAATCCCAAATCCAATCCCAAATCCAACCCCAGATCCAATCCCAAACCTAATCCCAAATCCAACCCCAGATCCAATCCCAATCCCAAACCCAATCCCAAATGCAATCGCAAATCCAATCCCAAACCAATCCCAGATCCAACCCCAAACCCAATCCCAAATCCAATCCCAAATCCAATCGCAAATCCAGCCCCAGATCCAATCCCAGATCCAATCCCAAATCCAACCCCAAACCCAACCCCAAACCCAATCCCAAACCAATCCCAGATTCAATCCCAATCCCAAACCCAACCCCAAATCCAATCCCAGATCCAATCGCAAATCCAACCCCAAACCCAATCCCAAACCCAATCCCAAATCCAA
>NW_005055593.1:2502-3090 GCF_000277835.1 Geospiza fortis
AATCCCAAACCCAACCCCAAACCCAATCCCAAATCCAACCCCAAAACAATCCCAGATCCAATTGCAAATCCAACCCCAGATCCAATCCCAAATCCAACCCCAAACCCAATGCCAAACCCAATCCCGAACCCAATCCCAAATCCAATCCTGAACCCAATCCCAAACCCAATCCCAAACCCAACCCCAAACCCAATCCCAAATCCAACCCCAAAACAATCCCAGATCCAATTGCAAATCCAACCCCAGATCCAATCCCAAATCCAACCCCAAACCCAATGCCAAACCCAATCCCGAACCCAATCCCAAATCCAATCCTGAACCCAATCCCAAACCCAATCCCAAACCCAACCCCAAACCCAATCCCAAACCCAACCCCAAACCAATCCCAAACCAATCCCAGATCCAATCCCAAATCCAATCCCAAATCCAATCCCAAACCAAGCCCAAACCAATCCCAGATCCAATCCCAAATCCAATCCCAAATCCAATCCCAAACCAATCCCAAACCCAATCCCAAACCCAACCCCAAACCAATCCCAAACCCAATCCCAAACCCAACCCCAAACCAATCCCAAACCCAATCCCAAA
>NW_005055593.1:3108-6558 GCF_000277835.1 Geospiza fortis
CCAAATCCAACCCCAAACCAATCCCAAATCCAATCCCGAACCCAATCCCGAACCCAATCCCAAATCCAGCTCCCGATGCCAATCCCGGTTTTCCAGCTGCGCGGTGCAGACGCTGAAGGCGATGCTGGCGCGGGCCGGGAACGACGATGTCGTCCAGGACGTGGGAAGCGCCGGGGGCTGGGAATTGATGGAAATTCCCGAGCGGCACCACGACGGAATCGCCCTCCTGGCCAGGTGGGGAATTCTGGGCGAGATTCGCAGGAAATTCTGGGCTTTTTGGGTAAGGTGGGATCATTTTGCACCCGCGAATGTGGAGGGGTGGAGGCAGCTGGAGCTGGAAGTTGGTCCTGCTGTGGAATTCCTGATGTGTTCCATCCCAGTATGGAATTCCCAGTGCCTCTGATCCCAGTATGGAATTCCCAGTGCCTCTGATCCCAAAATGAGGTTCCCAGTGCCTCTGATCCCAGTATGGAATTCCCAGTGTCACCCATTCCGAAATGAGATTCCCAGTGTCATTGATCCCAGTATGGAATTCCCAGCGCCTCTGATCCCAAAATGAGATTCCCAGTGTCATTGATCCCAGTGTGGAATTCCCAGTGCCTCTGATCCCAGTGTGGAATTCCCAGTGCCTCTGATCCCAAAATGAGATTCCCAGTGCCTCTGATCCCAGTATGGAATTCCCAGTGCCTCTGATCCCAAAATGAGATTCCCAGTGTCATTGATCCCAGTATGGAATTCCCGGTGTCACCCATTCCGAAATGAGGTTCCCAGTGTCACTGATCCCAGTGTGGAATTCCCGATGTCCCCAGTCCCACTGTGGAATTCCCAGAATCTCCAATCCCAGTGTGGAATTCCCAATGTCCCCAGTCCCGCTGTGGAATTCCCGGTGTCTCTTATCCCACAATTTCCCACCCTTCCCGCGTTTCCCGTCATTCCCGTGGCCGGCTTCATTCCCTTCCCTGTTCCCTTCCCATTTCCATTTTCCAACTCCTCCCTTTTCCTGCTGCATCCCTGGGATTCCTGGATTATCCCGGTGCATCCCATCCCATCATTCGGGAATAAAAAAAAAATCCCAAAACATCCAGGAATAACTGGGGATTGGGATTATCCAGTTTTTGGGGAACTCATCCTAAAGAAAACCCGGATGGGGTGTCCGGGATGTTCCAGATCTTTCTCTGTGGGTCAATCCTGGTTTTCCGTGCTGGGTGTGGTCCTGTCTGGGCACAGGGATTCCCGGGATTCCTGGGATTCCTGGGATTGCTGTTCCCCCCAGGGCGATGGCTCGGCTCTGCGGGCCCCGGCTGCCGCCGATCGTCCGGAGCCTCATCCCGGTGCTGGGAAGCGCCTTGGAATGCCAGAGGGTGACCAGCAGCGCCTTCCTGGCCGAGGTGAGCGGGAAATACGGGAACGTCCGGCTGCTCTGCCCTCCATGGATCCACGGATCCGTCCGTCCATCCATCCATCCATCCATGGATCTGTCCATCCATCCATGGATCCATCCATCCATTAATCCATCTATGAATCCATCCATGGATGCATCCATGGATCTGTCCATCCATCCCATGGATCCATCCATCCATCCATCCATCCACCATGGATCCATCTGTCCATGGATCCATCCATCACTCCATCCTATGGATCCATCCATGGATCCATCATCCATCCCATGGATCCATCTGTCTATGGATCCATCCATCCATCCATCCATCCATCCATCCATCCATCCATCCATCCATCCATCCATGGATCCGTCATCCATCCCATGGATCCATCCATCCATCATCCATCTATTCATGGATCCATCATCTATCTATCCATGGATCCATCTGTCCATGGATCCATCCATCCTTCCATGCATCCATGGATCCATCCATCCCTCCATCCTATGGATCCATCCATGGATCCATCATCCATCCCATGGATCCATCTGTCTATGGATCCATCCGTCCATCCATCCATCATGCATCCATCCATCCATCCAAACCCCATCCCAAATTCCCAGCTCCTTCTGGACCCCATCCCAGAATCCCCAGAGTGTGCTCGGATCTTGGAGGGTTTCAAATTCCAGCCGGAGTTGTAGGCAAGGAGAAGAAAATTCCGGCAGATCCGTAGGATGAGAGGAAATTCCAGGCCCAAAGTGGCTCTCCAGAGCCCAATCTTCCCAAAAATTCCCAAATTTTCCCAATCCTGCATCAAAACCATTTCAGGCCCCCCTAATCCCACCTCAGCTGAATTTTCCCTCGACTTTCCCAGAGCGTGGCTCCTCCCGGGAATTCCATCTCCCTCCTCATCGATCCGGGGGGGTTTTTCCCGGTGTATCCCGAGGTTTTTCCCCTTCTCCAGCTCCTCAACCACAACGTGGTGAACGACCTGGTGCTGCTGGAGCCGATCCTGGACGCGCTGACGGCTCTGGAGAAGGATTCCTGCCTCCTGGTGCGGGTCCTGGCGCTCCGCGGGCTCGGCAACGTGGCCTCGGGATCCCCGGAACAGGTGGGATTTGGGATTTGTAGGGACACTGGGGATGGATTCCCGCTTCCAAAGGGGAAAGAATTCCCTCCGAAATAGCAGGGTCAGGTTTTGTGGGACGGGGAGGAAGCTCCAGGGATTGGGATGCACCGGGAGGCTCTGAATCCTAAAAATGCCGATTTTTATGGAGCCATTCCCGGGAATCCTGGGAAGTGCCGGAGCCGTTCCCCAGCCCCGCTTTCCAGGGATCCCCAGGAACATTTCCAGGAGCTGCAGGAATTCCAGCTGGGATCGACCCCTTTTCCCAGCTTCTCCTGGGAATCCTCGGCCTCAATTGCTGTCCTGCTTCCCAAAGCCTCAAATCTCTGCTTGCACCAAATTCCTGGGGAATATTCCCAAAAATCCCAACCTGAGGCCGTTCCCCAGGTCCTGTCCCGTTCCCTGGGAGCAGATCCTGCCCTGGATCCCCCTGGATCCCTTCAATCCCACTTTTCTCCGGGATGAGCCCCAACAGCTCCTTCAGCTCCCTCTGGGAATTCCCCCATTCCCATTCCCACCAAATCCCTGTTTGCCCCAAATTCCAGGGGAATATTCCCAAAAATCCCAATTTGAGCCCATTCCCTCTTTCCCCATCTGTTTTTTCCCTCGGAGCAGATCTCAAACTGCCCCTGGATCCCCTCAATCCCACTTTTCTCCGGGATGAGCCCCAACAGCTCCCTCAGCTCCTTCTGGGAACTCCCCCATTCCCATTCCCACCAAATCCCTGTTTGCCCCAAATTCCAGGGCAATATTCCCAAAAGTCCCAATTTAAAGCTGTTCCCACTTTCCCCACCCATTTTTTCCCTCGGAGCAGATCCCAAACTCCCCCTGGATCCCTTCAATCCCAATTTTCTCTGGGATCAGCCCCAACAGCTCCTTCAGCTTCTCCTGGGAATTCCCGCATTCCAATTCCCACCAAATCCCTGTTTGCCCCAAATTCCAGGG
>NW_005055593.1:7174-8150 GCF_000277835.1 Geospiza fortis
CCAGCCTCTCCAAAATCCTGGATCACCTGGAAGGGCGGGACGTGCAATCCATGCTGCTCCGCGTCGCCATCCGCATCCGGCCCTTCTTCGACAGCGTGAGTGAGGAGCCCGCCCGGAATTCCCGGAGCTGGGAATGCAGCTGGGTCCATCCCGTGGGCATTTCCCATCCCGGATTTCTCCCTCGGGCTGGGATTTTGCCCGGATTCCCGTCCGTGCTCCTGTGCTGGGCTGGGGGTCCCACTGGGATTGGTCCATTCCCATTGGGATCGGCCCATTGGAATCGGCCCATTGGGATTGTCCCACTGGAATTGTCCCGCTGGGATCACACCAGAAGGATCATCCTATTGGAATGGTCCCATTCGATTGTCCCATTGGAATTTTCCCACCGTGATTTCCCCGTTAGGTTTTTCCCCACTGGGATTTTTCCCATTGGAATTGTCTCGCTGGGATTTTCCCACAGGAATTTTCACGCTGGGATTGTCTCGTTGGAATTGGCCCATTCGGATTTTCCCATTGGAATTGTCCCACCAAGGTTGTCCCGTTGAAATTGTCCCACTGGAATTGTCCCAATGGGATCATCCCATTGAAATTGGCCCATTGGGATCATCCTATTGGAATTGTCCCATTGGAATTTTCCACTGGGATTTTCCCATTGAAGTTGTCCCACTGGGATTATCCCATTGGAATTGTCCCACTGGGATTGTCCCACTGGGATTTTCCCACTGGAATTGTCCCACTGGGATTGTCCCATCGAAATTCTCCCACTGGAATTGTCCCATTGGGATTGGCCCATTTTGATTTTCCCATTGGGATCGTCCCGTCGGGACTGTCCCACTGGAATTGTCCCCTGGTACTTGGGACAATGGGAATGGTGGGATCACAAGATGGGATCTCAGGATCACGGGATGGGAATGGTGGGGACAGCAGACTGGAATTATCCCATCGGAACTGTCCCACTGGAATTATCCCATTGGAA
>NW_005055594.1:0-1732 GCF_000277835.1 Geospiza fortis
ACTTGGTTTTCACCCTAAGAAATCATCCATATGGGCAAAAGGAATGTGGGAAGACCACCAAGATCCATTAATTTTATCACTTGAAAAGGAAAAGAAAGGCAAAGGGTTGAATAGATTTTGATCTGCATGCATCATAGGACAGAGGCGTTTAAAGTGCAGGCAAGAGGAGAAGGATTCAGAGCTGATGATTGCTCTGCAGCAAAGAATTGGGGGGGGAGGGAAAGTTGTGATGGCTCCCCTCCAGCAGACGATCAGGAATCACAGTCCAGTAAAACCCCCATTTTTAATAGTGGATTCAATGTCATGGAGAAAGGTGGGAGGAGTTTATAGGGAAGATCTGGATAGAGTTGCTAAAGAATTTGAAACCACAATTAGAACTCAGGACCCCCCTCACTTGGAAACAATTGATTGGATATTATAATAATTGGTGGCTAAAGTATACTTTGGTAATATGTATTAATTAGTGGATGAAAGTATATTTGGCAGTTTGTGTTGTGATAGTTGGTGACTGAAGTGTATTTGGCAATTTGTAAAGAAAGGGGACATTGGAAAAGGGAGTGTCTCCAAGCCAGGGGAAATCAGACAGAAAACCTAAACCTGGATCTTCAAGTCATCAAGCTTAAGACCTTAAGGGAAGGCTAAGAATTCCCCTGAAGGGGACCAGGGGAATAATCTTCAGCTGAGCCATTGGTTACATTATCACTGGGAAATGTAAAGGTAAATTTTTAAAATTGATACAAGAACAACTTAGTACTGAATACATGCAGAGGAAAACTTAGCTCAGAACCTCTAAGTATTGTGGGTGCAACAGGGAGGAAAGAGAACAGGCCTTTATTTCCAACTATTACTATTTAAATTTTAAAAAACAGTGCGGGAAACACTAATCTCTATATGCCTGAATGCCCAACACCCTTGTTGGGGAGATATTTATTGGGAAAATTGGATGCGCAAATAACTTTCCAGGATGGGAAAAACCAAATTCAAACACCACAATCAAAAGCTGTCAAGGCAAAGATTTAATGCTACAGGAATCAGAAGATTTGGAAGAAATCCCAGAGGAGGCAGAGAATGCTGTAACCCTGTTGGTATGGGCAACTGAGATGCCTGGATGATCAAAGGTGGCCAAACCAGTGAAGATTACTCTCAAACCCGAAGGCAAATGAGTAAAGCAAAAACAATATCCTATTAATTGGGAGGCAAAGAAAAAGTTGGAGAAGCTGTCGAAGATTGCATGCAAGATGTTTTCCATTACCATCTGTATGGCAGATTACCTTGTCAAGTGAGCAGTTTGCCTTATCTCTCTCTTTGAGTGACCACATTCACACCTCCCTCGGGAAGAGACCTCTGCTGATAACAGACTATTGAATATCAGTGCATGACTGATAAGAACTATAACATCCCATTGTGAGATGCTCCGCCCAGAGGGAAGACCCAAGCATTGCTACCCAGATATAGTCTGAGATTCTAGAACACCAGCTAAGCTTTTCTTTTCTCCACGGGATTCCCCAGAGGAACAGCAGCTGCCTCTTCCTCCACTAGATCTTCAGAAGAAAAAATACATCCTTCTCTACAGATCCTCCTTGCTCCAACAGAACCACACCTGATACTTCAGAAGACTGCAGCCACATTTTCAATCGGACTGCCACCAACACCCTGACCAACAGGGTGTCAGGTTGGGTTCTGACTCTGTCAGTGTTGTTCTAGTGGACTGCATTGTTTATTTTATTCTTTT
>NW_005055594.1:1855-8127 GCF_000277835.1 Geospiza fortis
ATTTAAAGAGTGTAAATCAGAATATAACACACCCATATTACCAGTTATAGATTAGTACAAGATTTAAGGGTCATTCATAAAATACTACCTGATATTCATTCAGTAGTAGCTAATCTGCACACACTCTTGACAACACTGAAAGCGGAATAAAAATGGTTCATGGTGCTCAATCTTAGGGATGCTTTTTTCCGTAATACCTTGACTCAGGTAGTTAGAAATTGTTTGCCTTTCAGTGGGGGAATCCAAACACTGGGTGGAAGGCACAACTAACATGAATTGTGCTAAAAAAAATATAATTGGAAAGTATTCTGCCAGCAATCATAACTGAAGCTAAGTGCCTCAATGCCACTGTAAGTCTGTTAAATTTCTTGGGACAATCTGGATACGGGGTGTCAAAGAAAATGGCACAAATATGCAAAGAAGCAGTAATATATTTTAGTTTTGAGATCTTGCAGGGAAAAAGAAGCTTGGGAAGCAGCTGAAAAGCAGCTGTTTGTCAGACATTGGAGCCAAGAACTACAAGCTTTCTTAGGTATGGCCAGATGGTGTCAGTTATGGATTGCCAATTATGGGGTACTGGCAAAACCCTTGTATGGTCCTCCACTGAAAATACTTGGTATGGACTCTTGAGAGTCAGAGGGCCTGGAAAGCCCTGAAAGAACTTTAATGCCAACCCCTACATTGGAACTCCCACACTTAAACCAAACCATTTGACTTATTTGTGCATGAAGGGATGCAGCTGGCACTGGGGGTACTGGTGCAGCATTTGGGGTCATGGAAGCAGCCTGTCTAAACAATTGGACAATGCAAGTAAAGGATGACCTGGATACCTGAGAGCAGTGGTAGCTGCAGAGAAGTGCAAAAGCTGATATGTACCCCATGTGGTAATAAATAGTTTGGAACAAAAAGGAGGACATTAGATATCACCAGCAAAATGCTGACATACCAGGTCACCCTACTGGAGCAGGACAATGTTGGGCTTAAGGTAATGACTACTTTAAACTCAGACATGTTTCTCCAGGCTTCAGAAGAAGTTTAGAGACCTTTGTACTATGACTGCCTGGTAACCATTGAACAAGTGTTTTCTGGCAGACCAGATCTGAAGAGCAATCCCATCCAGTGATGCCTTATCAAACCTAGAAATAAAACAACACAATTTCAAGATAATATTAGTATAGGAGGTAACATAAAGACTGGTCTTTATTAGAGGCCTCCAGGGGCTTTCCATAGTGTGATTTTCCACACAATATGTTTACTCCCTTTCCTGGTGCCAATTCCAGGGCTCTTCGTAACTGAGGTGTACATGGGCAGCAGTGCAGCTTCTATTATCTTCATTGGCTTGACTACTGCATAGTCAGCTTTTCGTTTTCCATCTTTCACAAAGCTACTTCTGTCTGTAAAGAACTCTACCTCTGGATCTTCAGTGGGTGCATCTTGTAGGTCTGGTTGGCTTGCATAAACTTGCTCAATTGTCTGTAAGCAATCATGGGTTAGATGCTCTTCTCCTTGCATTGGTGTATTCAGAAATTGGGCTGGATTTACCAAGATGATTACTTTCAACTCCACATCTTCTTGCTCCAGTAGAATGGACTGGTATTTCAGCATGCAGCTCAGGGAAAGCCAATGCCCACCTTTTTGGCCTAATACAGTAATTATGGCATGCAAAGTGCACACTACTATCTTTTGTCCCAAAGTCAATTTCCTGGCTTCTTGTATGAGGAAAACAGTCACTGCTATGGCTTGCAGCCATCTGAGTCATCCTTGGCTGATCTTGTCAAGTTGTTTTGAAAAGTACCCCACAGGCCTCTTGAAGTCTCCTACCTTCTGAGCTAAAACTCTGAGGGCTAGGTGCTGTTGTTCATGCACAAAAAGCTCAAAGGGCTTTGTTAAGTCTGGGAGTCCTAAGGCAGGTGGGGACATCAGGGCTAACTTTAGGTTACGGAATGCATGTTCACTCTCAGGAGTCCAAATCAAAGGTCCTTCCGGGGCCTCCTTTAAAAGCTCATAGAATGGTTTGACCAAAAATCCATAATTCGAGACCCAAAATCTGCATCATCCAGCCATACCCAAGAATGCTCTTAAATCTCAGGCAGTCGCAGGTTGGGGTGATGCCTTAAAGAACCTAAAAATGAAACAACACACTTTTGAGATAACATTGCTGTAGGAGGTAATATAAAGGTTGGTTTTATTGGAGGCCTCCAGGGGCAGATATAGAAAATGCATGCAAAATGCCGACCCCTACATGGGGTGAACGCAGTTTTGGTTTTTTTTGAGGGCTCCATTCACATGTTCAGCCTTACCACTTGTCTGGGGTATGTAAAGAATTTGCAGATCCCAAGCAATTCCCAACATTTGACTAACATCCCCGATCACCGGGGGACCAACCCCAAAGGAACCCCAAACCTTGGAATTATATGATTCAACAAAACTCACCACCTCTTTTGCTGTGTTAGTGCAACAAGGATAAGCCTCAGATCATCCACAAAAGATGTCAGCCAACACCAATACATACCCGTATCTATTTGCTAATAACCTCCAGGAACATCCCCTGCCTCTGTTATTTCTAATACAATTCTTTTGCTCAAGTTTGGGTTGTTTCTATAGCAGATTTCACATTTCCTTGTAATAGACTGTACAGTATCAGTCATTTTTCTTTCTAATACTACCACCTACAGATGTTTCAAAAGGTTCTTTGTTCCCCTATGAGTGCTTTTATGTTGTCGCTGCAGTGGGACTACAATCTGTCCCTCTGGTGTAATAGTCCATTCACTTTCATGCTGATGCCTATATAACTTAGGTCAAAGTTACAAGGTGCTTATATAGCTTGAGTTATAAGGTATTAATATAACCTGATATATCTATATAATCTGATATGAATATAACCTAAATTATGACTTTTTATATATCTATATAACCTGATACCTATATAACCTGAATCATAGCTTTTTATACCTATATAACCTGATATAAATAACTTTCTATACAATGTAATGGCTAGTATATGGTTGTCTCGGTCCCTCTGTGAGCCTCTCAGGAACCCTCGGCCAGTCCCGAGTCGGCAGACACCAGGGGGGCACCCCGACACGGCCGACAGTGGGGAGACACTCTCCCATGCCCCGAGGGTACTGAGGGCACCTAGGCTAGTCGCCTTTGCAACAGAAGAGACACTAGAGACATTGGTAGAAGATAAAGGGCCGACTCTTAGCAGAGGTTAATCCAAGGTTTTATTCAGGGGCTCCGGGGAGCTCCTACACCTCAGGGGGGCTCCTGCTGAGACCCCCAGGAGATGTGCCAAGGTTACATTTAAAGGGAGGTGGAAACTGAAAGTAGATAACATTTTACTAACCAATAAGTGACCCTATGGGATGTATACTGGGGGATAGACAGCGTACAGGGCAAGGCTTGGGGGGCTGACCCCTAGCCTCTGGCTAATCACTCCACGACCTGGACCAAAGCTTCTAAATGGAGGGGATGGGATGCTGAGTGATTGACAGAGAGCCAGGGGGAGGGGTTGGAGGGGATGCAGAAACTGGGGGAGGGGTATGTGAGGGAGAAACCATGTGAAAGGGAGGGGGAATATACCATCCACATGACCTGACATACCCAGTAACATTTTCCCATCACCAGTGCAAAGACAACTAAATAAACTATTTAGTGCAATACAACAGGTACTGGGGGATAGACACTTAGGACAGCATATGGGGCAAGGCTTGGGGGGCTGACCCCTAGCCTCTGGCTAATCACTCGACCACCTGGACTGAAGCTTCTAGATGGAGGGGATGGGATGCTGAGTGATTGACAGAGAGCCAGGGTGGGGGTTTGGGGATGATCTCATCCAGGGAGAGGGATAACACAGGTAAAGGGAGGGGGGTACAGTCTGGGATAAACCATTTGGGAAAAATATGGGGATACAAAACAAAACTACTTCAAAGTATTACAAAGTATAAAAACGCACTACAACATATGGTTAACTAGTTGCTTAATGCTGAATAGACAAAAAAGAAGAAAAAACTCACCAAGTGGATAGCTTTAGAGATAGATAAGTATAGTACTAATGAGAAATTGGCAAATGTAAAGCCAATTAACCACAAAATAAAGAATTTAGACCAGTTAGGACCAGATAGACCCAGTAACACCATAACTGCACATGTTCTGAAGACAAAATTGAAAAGCTCAGATGCAAAGAAGACCTTGGAAGCCTTCATCAAAGACGCCCGATGACCCCCAAATTGGGGAGGTGCAAGCGCAGTGCAAGAGAACTATCTAATAACCATGAGATCATACTATGTAAATTAGTTCCGGCACGTATTTGATGATGTTGTAGTGACATAGTGACACTGAGCAATACTTACTGTATAAATATACCACAGCACTTGACAAAGGTGGGTGAATTAGGTGGAGATATTCCCCTCACCACTAGCACTGAAATAAACAAATACCTGCTGTATAGACATCGGTCTATGAGGATTTATTTCCAACCTATCTTTCAGGCATCAGTGCTTTGGGGCAAACCTTGAAAGATCAATTTCTTTCTATGGCACCACTGTTAAGATGCCCTTTTTTGCCCCCCTCCCCCACCCCCTTACTATTTCATCAGCAAAATTATTCTCTAGTTTGGGAGTTGTTTCCCCATTTTGATGAACTTTGCAATGCATAAAAGCTGCTTCTCTAGACATCCAAATATTCTGTAGCAGTGCATGGATGTGTTCAGTATGTTTCATCCCATTACCTTGAACAGTTGGCAGTCCTCTTTCCTTCCAGATGACTTCATGGACATACACAACATTAAATGCATATTCAGAATTAGTCCATATTTTTGCCTTCTTTCCTTCACTCAGTTCTAGATTTTTCGTTGATGCAATCTGTTAAGTTCTCTGCAATGACATATCTGATGGCAAGTCCTTTGCCTTTCATTACCTTATCCGTGGTTGTCACTGTATAAACTGTCATTTGTTTGCCATCTCACACGAAGCTGCTCTCGTCTGCATACAGCTCCCAATCTGGATCTTCTGGAAGCACATCCTTCAGGACTGGTCTTCTGGAATAGGCCTCTTTGAAGGTCTGTAAACAGTCATACTCAGATACATTATCAGTTAGTGTCGGGAACAGAGACATACCAGGATTGTCATCAAATGTTTTCAAAATAACATTCCCCTGTTCCAGTAACATGGCATGGAATACCTATCGTCAATGTTCACAAGACAAACTTACAGAGAGTTGTATGCAACTGTTACATGAAGCAATTCTTAGCTGCTGGTTGAATGCAGCAATTCTCAGCTGCTGCCTTCTCTAGTTCCTTTGCCAGATGATTTCTGAATATAGTTGGGCTGTTCTTTAAACCCTCAGGTAGGACTGTCTCAGTGAGCTGGCTCCTTTTCCCTGTTTCAGGATTCTTCCACTAAACGGCAGAGTCCTTGGCCTTTCTTATTTACGGGGATGCAGGAAAAGGTATTTTTAAAATTAAATATAGAAAACCCTATAAAGTTATCTGCTATTCTCCCCACTCTGCAAAATTGCAATTGACTCTTCTAAGGAGAATTTGGCAAATAGAGAAACTGATGAACCACAGTGTTTTCCCAATTCATATTTCAAAGGCTGGAAGAAAGATCTTATCTCACTTACCCCTGTGGCACTATCTACTCACAATATCCTGACTTGGTTTCCCTTCTAAGGTGTTCATTAAAACAGGACTCTGCTTATAGCCTGTCTTAAGGGAGCATGAAATGTGGCTTCTTCCTCTTCCTTTCCAATGTTTCTTCTACGAGGCACACTGGTTTTACCAGACCAGTGTTATAAATGATCAATCAAAAGCTAAATTATCAAAAATGTGAAAAGATTTATTTATCTTTTTCCGCGACCAAAATATGGTCCTCAAAACCACCACAGCCAAAGAGACAGTGTCGAGCCTGGGATCGGTGCTGGGTGAACCTGGATCTGACCTCTATCGCATTGAATCCCCCCCGTTCACGAGAGTCGCTTCTAGCGACGAGGGTTTATACAGTTTATTATGCCCGAGGCGAAGGAGCCCCAGTTTCTTTTGTAACTCTTCACATTCATAGTTGGTTCTTTCACTGTGCAGAGTTGGACAATGGCCGTCTCCTGGTTGATAGCCAGCATTGATCGAATCCCGGGAAGTCGCGTATTTACATGTATCTTTCTGGCAACTTCAGCTATCTTGATCGATGTTATCCGCAGGCTGATGATCGCTCTTAGGCGGCTTCCGATGACTCGGGATACCAGTGATTATCCCGTTGGGTGCGTCTATTCTTGGG
>NW_005055595.1:0-285 GCF_000277835.1 Geospiza fortis
GGCGACCCCCAGACCCCTCCCCCAGCCAGAGATGGGTTTGGGGTCCCTGGGGGTGACCGGGACACGAGGGTGTCACCCGTGGGTGACACGGACATGAGAATGTCACCTGTTGGGGTGACAGGGACACCGGGTGTCCCCCGCTGGTGGCAGCGCTGTCCCCAAGCCCAGACACCCCACGGGAGGCGACAGTGACCCCGCTCCGCGGGTGACAACGCCACCCTCGTCTCGCGGGGACGGGACGGCGACAGCGCCGTGGACCCGGGGAGGGGACAGGGGTGTCCCCAG
>NW_005055595.1:425-639 GCF_000277835.1 Geospiza fortis
CCCCGCTGTGCCCCGTGTCCCCGCAGGAGTGCAGCGCCACCCGCTCCTCCCGAGGGGACACCGCGGTGTCACATCCCGGACCCGGGGGATGACAGGGCTGTCCCCAGCGGTGTCACCGCTCTGACCCGTGTCCCCTCGTGTCCCCCCGTGTCCCCAGCGGTGTCACTGCTCTAACCCGTGTCCCCTCGTGTCCCCCCGTGTCCCCAGCGGTGTC
>NW_005055595.1:2302-3318 GCF_000277835.1 Geospiza fortis
CTATCGCGACATCGGTCACCGCCGGGGGTGGCATTCGAGTGACACTATCGCGACATTATCGCGATAGCAATCACCGCCAGGGGGCGGCGTTGTCCTCAAGGGCCCGCAGAGGGAGATGGGGACAGGAGTGTCCCCAGAGAGGGCGGCCGTGTCCTCGGAGTTGGGGACATTTGGGGACATTTGGGGACATCAGGAGGGGGCAGCGGTGTCACCAGTGGTGGTGGCGATGTCCTCGAAGTTGGGGACATTTGGGGACATCAGGAGGGGACAGACGGGCACCCAGAGATGTCCCCTGACCTGGGGACATCCGAGGGGACAGGACAAGGACAGCGCCATCCACGGGGACAGGGGACAGATGGACACTCAGGGGACGTAGGAGGAGCCTGAGGGATGTCCTCGAGTTTGGGGACATCTGAGGGGACACCCAGGGACACTTGGGGACACCGCCAGGTCCCTGATGGCGCTGTCCCCAGGCTTGGGGACATCCCAGGGATGGACACGCAGTGACACGGGAGGGCCACAGGAGGGCGACAAAGACCCTGGCGACGCCCAGGGGGACGCGGGGACGCCGCAGGGACCCCGGGGGACACTTGGGGACACCTGAGGATGTCACCTGGTCCCTGATGTCGCTGTCCCCAGACTTGGGGACATCTGAGGGGACACCCAGGGACACTTGGGGACACCGCCAGGTCCCTGATGTCGCTGTCCCCAGACTTGGGGACATTTGAGGGGACACCCAGGGACACTTGGGGACACCGCCAGGTCCCTGATGTCGCTGTCCCCGCAGGAGACGGACCAGCTGGAGGAGGAGAAGGCCGAGCTGGAGTCGGAGATCGCCGAGCTGCGCAAGGAGAAGGAGCGCCTGGAGTTCGTGCTGGTGGCGCACGCCCCCGCCTGCAAGGTCCCCTTCGAGGACATCGGCGCCACCGCCGCCATGGCCGTCCCCGCTGTCCCCTCGGTCCCCGTCTCCTCCGAGGTGAGCAGCCCGGGCAAGGCTCCGCTGTCCCCGCTGGCGC
>NW_005055595.1:7919-8122 GCF_000277835.1 Geospiza fortis
CGATGGGCACCGTGTCCCACGGGTGCCACCAACTCAACCCAACACGCAGCGATGGCCATCGTGTCTCACAATTGTCACTCAGTGGTGGCCACCGTGTCCCAGTGTCACCAACCCAACACCCAATGACGGCCACCACGTCCCACAGTTGTCACCCAACCCAAGGGCACTGATGACCACCACGATTGTCACCAACCCAGCACCCC
>NW_005055596.1:0-385 GCF_000277835.1 Geospiza fortis
TGTCACTGTGTCACTGTCACTGTCACTTTCCCCGTGGCACTGTCACTGTGGCGCTGTTTCGGGGGGAGTTTTGGGGCTGATTTGGGGGTTTTGGGGGGATCGAGGTCCATTTTGGGGCTCCAGGGCTTGGTTTTGGAGCCGATTTGGGGCTTTTTGGGTTTGGGGGAGATTAAGATTCATTTTGGGCTCCAGGGCTCCATTTTGGGGCCGGTTTGGGGGGTTTTGTGGTCGGGGGGGATTGAGGGTGATTTTGGGGCTCCAGGACTCGGTTTTGGGGTCGATTTTGGGTTTTTGGGTTTTTTTGGGGCTTTAGGACCGCGGTACGGCCGCTGGCGGGGGGCGTGACTCCAACGGCGGGGGGGGGGCCTTCCCGGGGGGGGGGGGG
>NW_005055596.1:1348-2549 GCF_000277835.1 Geospiza fortis
AAAGGGGGAGAAATGGGTCCTGAGGGGGGAAAGGGTGCGGAAAGGGGGAAAATGGGAGAAAAAGGGCCCTGAGGGGGAAAAGGGTGGGAAAAGGGGAAAACATGGGAGAAAAAGGGGGAAAAATGGGAGAAAAAGGGGGGAAAAGGGTCCTGAGGGGGGGAAAAAGGGTTTTGGGGAAAAAAGGTGGGGAAAGGGGGAGAAAGGGTGGGAAAAAGGGGAAAAAGGGTTAGGAAAATGGGGCTTGGGGGATAAAGGGTGAGAAAAGAGGGGAAGAGGGTGGGAAAAAGGGGGGAAGAGGGTGGGAATGGGGGAAAAGAAGGGTTGGAGGGTCCTGGGTGGAGCCTTGGGGATCCTGAGCAAAAAAAAGGAGTTTTTTGGGGAAAAAGGGGGATTTTAGCAGAAAAAGCAGGGTTGGAGTGTCCCGGGTGGAGTTTTTGGGGGAAAAGGATGGGAAAGGGAGACTTTGAGGAGTCCTGGAGGGTAAAAAGCCGGGAAAAGGCGTTTCCGGGACGGCAAAAATTGCGATTTGTTGGTTTGGGCCGCGGGGTGTGGGGAGGGTGCCCCAAATCCCCTTTTTTCCCATTTTCCCCCCGTTTTTCGCCCCGTTGGCAGACGATGCTCCCCGAGGAGCGCAAGGAGGGCTCGCCCCGCTTCGGGAAGCTCCATTTCCCCGTGGGGCTCTGGATCAACTCCCCCAAGAAGCGCCTGGCCAAGATGAGCCGGCGCTGGCCCAGCGCGGGCTCCGTCCGGTGAGACCCCCGAGACCCCAGAACTAATCCTCGTTTACCCCCTTTTTCCCCATTTTCCCCCTTTAATCCCATTTCTCCCCATTTTCCCTCTTTTAACCCCATTTTCCCCCCATTTCCTCCCCCTAAATCCCATTTCCCCCCTTTCATCCCATTTCTCCCCATTTTATCCCACCATTTAACCCCATTTCTCCTCATTTTAACCCCATTTTATCCCCCTTTTAACCCCATTTCCCCATTTTATCCCCCTTTTAATCCCATTTTATCCCACCTTTTAACCCCTTTTCCCCCCCTTTTAACCCCATTTCCCTCCCATTTCTCCCCATTTTATCCCACCATTTAACCCCATTTCTCCTCATTTTAACCCCATTTTATCCCCCTTTTAACCCCATTTCCCCATTTTATCCCCCTTTTAATCCCATTTTATCCCACCTTTTAACCCCATTTCCCCCCCT
>NW_005055596.1:6793-7211 GCF_000277835.1 Geospiza fortis
AAGAAATCGGGGCCCGGCAGCCGGAGAGGTGAGAGACCCAAAACCGCCCAAAATCTCCTCAAAACCTCCCCTGGCTACTGGGACGGACTGGGACAGACTGGGAGGGACTGGGAGGAACTGGGAGGGACTGGGACAGACTGGGAGGAACTGGGACGGCTCCTGGGGCTGTTTTGGGGCCATATGGGGGGATTTTGGGGGGAATCTGGGTGGAATTTTGGGTCCCCCCCAAACCCCTCCCAATTTTGGAGTCCCCCCAATTCCTTCCCAATTTTGGGGATCCCCTTCCCAACACTGGGGTTCCCAATCCCAACCCCCCCAATTTGGGTTGCAGCCCCCCGGACGGGGACCCCCCCCCGTTCCCGGACCTCGCCGGGGTCACCTCGGACCTGCGCCCCCTGCTGGGCTGGCTGGCGAACAG
>NW_005055596.1:7403-8089 GCF_000277835.1 Geospiza fortis
CTGGGTTATACTGGGGTTATACTGGGTTATACTGGTTTATACTGGGAAGGGCTCCTGGGGCTGTTCTGGGGTCAGACCGGGTGGTTTTGGGGCTTTTTTGGGGATTCTTGGTGGAATCTGGGAGAATTTCTGTGTTTTGGGGTGAATCCCCGGGGTTTTGGGGTGAATTCCCAGGGTTTAGGGGCTGTTCCCGGGGTTTAGGGTCTGACCCCCATTTTGGGGTGAATTCCCGTGGTTTTAGGGCCATGCCCCGAGCTGGAGAAGGACCTGGAGAGCTGTGACGAGGCCCTGGGCGTGCTGGACGAGGTGATCATGTCCACGTTCCAGCAGAGCGTCTACTACCTGACCAAGGTGAGCCCCAAAATTCACCTGGGGATCCCAAATCCCCTCTGTAACCCCCAAAAATTCATCTGGGGGATCCCAAAATTCACCTGGGGGACCCCAAATCCCCTCTAAACCCCCTCTAAACCTACCCAAACCACTCCAAATCCCCTCTAAACTCCCCAAATCTCCGCCAAACCCCCTCTAAACCCCAAATTCCCCTGAATTCCCCCCAAATCTCCGTCTCCAGACGCTGTACTCAGCAATGCCGGCGGTGCTGGACACCAAATCCCCCCTAAACCCCAAATTAACCCCAATTCACCCCAAATCTCCATCCCCAGACGCTGTACTCGGCACTGCCGGCG
>NW_005055597.1:0-8049 GCF_000277835.1 Geospiza fortis
TGTCTAGTCCAGATAGTAACCAGCATTATCCAAAGCAGCATCATGTTGCAAGGTAACGTAGAAGGGAAAAATGCCAAAAAAGTAATGTTAATAAAAGAACAGAGTGATCAGATATGCTTGAACAGTAAGAGAAACTGAGAAAAGTAGGAGTTGAACTTTGAACTTTAAAAGGGTGGTGCAGGCTGGAAGCCTGATCAAATATTTAGATGGGGGAATTGTCAAAAATAGGTTAGAAGCTGTTGTGAAATAGTTGATAATTGTTAAGCATGTACTGTTAATTTGGTTATTATATTGTAAAAGGGGTTAAAAGCGTAGTTATAAGAAATATGGTACTCAACGTACCGTATTACACCTAAGTAAAGTGCACCACCCCCCCAAGCAAAATGAGCCAGCCTGGACAGAACTGTAATGGGCCAATCAGGCGCCTAAAACCTTCATGCAAATGAAGGATCCCAACAAAAATCAATCCAAAGGAACAAAAATCAGTATAAAAGGGAGCATCCAACCCAGTGAATTCATGCCGCTCCACCTGGAACATCAGGGACATCGCTGCTCAAGAAAGAAGACCCAGCGCTGATGCGGCGCTGCAGCATCCTCGACAGGAACGCTCCTGCTCGACCCATGGGCCCCCATGCTTTAGGCCTTATTGTAATAAATGCTGAAATCACTTTTAGTACCGGGAGTGTTGTCACGTTTTTACCATTATTAAAGCTGTGGGGTAAAAAGCAAGTGAACTGGTAAAGCTGGCACAAATTTGTCTGCTTTTGCAGTGGAGATCTGTGAGCCAATTATATCTAAACCTTGAATAGCTTCTGTAGATAAGGGTCACTCTCAAGTGAGCAAAGAAATGCTGTGATTGATGAGTGGCTAAACATAGGATGGGCTTTACCCAGTTAATTGCTCCCAGTAACTCTTGTAATTCATTCAACATTTTGACATCAGGCTTTAAAGTTAATTGCTGTGTTTTCACATTTTGGTCAGTTAATATTCACCCTAAATATTTCTAAGGAGGGATCTACTGAATTTTCTAAGAGGACACAGTATCTTACAAATATGAATCTTCCTGTCCACAAACTAAAATATCATCCATATAATGATAAATGATACTCTGAGGGTACCAACTTGCAAATATTTTTCCAGGTATACAATTTTCTAATTTTCGTGGTAACAGCTAACATCATTATAACTAAGCAAAGAATCAGTATTAATTCAGTCCAATCAGACTTTTAAATCAAAGTTCTTGAAAAGGTAGTAGATATCCTATAAGACAAGTGTTACTAACCATACAATACATCAGCATTCCCTTTTGAAAGTTTAGGCCTTGCTAAACAGTTTTAAAATAAGGAATTATATAATGCTATCTGTATGCAGAAATACACTACAGTCACACAGATAACCTTGAATCTCTCTGATAAACAGTCTTGTCAAAATCTACAGTGTGACATTCACATTCTCTGAAAAATCCCTTCACCCAGAATTTTTCTCCTGGGATGCTGAGAAGCCTCAGAGAAAAAGGAAAATAACTATTATCTCATTTGCTTCTCCTGTGTTTTGCTCGTCTGGAATGTGTTTGGAGATTGTTTACCACAGGTGATTGTTTCATTGAATTCTGGTGAGTTGTTTTCACTCATTGGCCAATCAGTGCCAAGCTGTGTTGGGACTCTGGAAAGAGTCACGAGTTTTCATTATTATTTTTTTAGCATTGTGTAAGTATCCTTTCTGTATTCTTTAGTATAGTTTAGTACAGTATTCTTTAATATAATATAGTATCATAAAAAAATAATTTAGCCTTCTGAGAACATGGAGTCAGATTCATCGTTGCTTCCTTCATCGGGGCACCCCACAAATACAATACTACAGCTTACTGAAAATATAAAGTTAGTTTTAACAAAAGCCAAAAATGTTCGTGTGATGTAGTAAAACATATTTTTTAACATGAATAATTTGCATTCGTAAAGACACTGAGGTTAGAACAAATTAAGTATTTCCCAGAAGTTCAAAATGAGATAGACATTATCCTAACTATGAAATAGCATGCAAGCATACTGATTTCTTGTAAGTTATTTATCTCTTCAGTTAAAAAATGACACATACAAAAAATTTTCTCAGCTGTCTTTGACACAAGAGTTACATCTGTAATTATGAATATTATGCTCTTCAGATCCTTATGAGTAGTACAACAAGTAAATCACTTGCAGGAAACTTAACAATACCTAAATTTGTCCATTTTCCTTCACAGGAGGTATATACAAGTTTATAAATCCAGGTAATTACAATTATATTAACATTACCTCATAAGCAGTTTTCAACAGCTACTTGCATTCTATTATGACAGTGTACAGTTATTAAATCTTGGGATGAGAGGGTTACCATTCTGAGTGAGCACGGGAAGGGGGGGGAACAGCAGGGTGGGAGCCATCCTGAAATCTGTTCTCTGAAAAAGCATGCATGGGTTGAGCTGTGAAGCCCTGGCGGGACCCCCACAGGTGTGTGAGTCTTCCAAGCAGAGCATGGGGTGGATGCTGAGGCACGCCTGCCCCCCTGCCGCCCTCTTTGGCTGAGTGAGACACAGTGAGAATGCTGCGGGTGGGAGGGGGGAGTTTCTGCTGTCTCTTGGCGCTCTGCCAGGGCCCCGGTGGCAGCCACTGCAGCCACTGCTGGGAAAGGGAGCAAGGATGGGAAAGTGGCAGTGCCACCAGAGCAGCTCCAACCCATGGTGCAAAGGTTTCTCCTCTAAGCACCAGAGAGGGAGTATCTGAGGGTTCCAAAGACAGTACTAAGGGATGCCCAAAGGGAAAATACAGGTCTGTTTCCCCTCCAGGAGTAACAGGAGCTGTGGTGGTATTCGCAGGGGTCCCAGGACCAGGGAAGAGACGAGAATGTTGACTCCATGTTTCAGAAGGCTGATTTATTATTTTATGATATTTATTATATTAAAAGTAAATGATATATTAAAACTATACTAAAAGAATAGGAGAAAGGATTTCATCAGAAGGCTAGCAAGCAAAAGAAGGAATGGAATGAATAACAAAAGCTCCTGACTCTCGGAGAGTCCGAGCCAGCCGACTGTGATTGGCCATTAATTAGAAACAACCAACATGGGCCAATCAAAGATCCACCTGCTGCATTCCACAGCAGCAGATAATAATTGTTTACATTGTGTTCCTGAGGCCTCTCAGCTTCTCAGGAGGAAAAATCCTAATGAAAGGATTTTTCATAAAACATGTCTGTGACAAGGAGCTGATGGTAATGCGTCCACATCTGGCTCACCATCAGCACCCCTCTCAACAGTCCCCACCTCAGCTATGCACAGGGGCTTTTAGCATCAAAGCGTCTCTCATTTAGAAAACAGTTACAAGGTTCTTTAACCCATATGAAAAGTTGCGCCAATGAGGAAAATGTGTTGCAATATCTTTAAACTGCACTGACGCTCACAGGACACCCCCAGTCCCAAGGCAATAACAATCCATGTGAAAAACACCAATCACTTGTTTTAAAAGTTTAATAGTAATGAAATGGTTTTAAGAATAGTAATAAAAATTAGAGGAATAAGAATTTGGACAATCAGAGTTAGGACAATAGAGGACAATAGAGGACAATAAAAAGCAAAGAAATACGGACGTCCGGATGCTTTACTGGGCAATTACGCCCCGAAAGCACACACGCTAACAAAGAATTAACTCTTTGTTCTGGTTTGAAAGCAAAACCAGTGAGACACTCCAAGTCAGAAATACAATTTATTAGGAAAAGGGAAAAAAACAAATACATGCAATAATACAAAAGAAAAACCACTGACAGAGTCAGAATACAACCTGACATCCTGCTAGTTAAGGTGGTGGTAACAGTCCAGATGAAATGGTCTTGTTGAAGTGGTGATCCTGTAGAAACGATCTGGTAGCTCTTGTGCTCTGGAAACCAGTGAGTAAGGGCAGCCATTCCTCTGGGAATCCAGTGGAAAGACTGACTGTTCTGTCCCAAAACCCAGATTATATCCAGGTGGCAATGCTTAGCTCCTCCCCCCTGGGTGGAGCATCTCACAATGGGCTGATATCATTCTGAGTCATGCCATGGGTCCTTGATTACCCGTTAAACAGAAATGGCTCTCAGAGGGAGTTATCTCTGAGTCATGCAGCAAGACATTGATGGGCCCATTAACAGGAGATAAGGAAAAAAACAATGCCCCTCCTGGTTTCAGCAGCTCTTGAGGATGGGAATAGAATACATTTTTATATTGTAACCTAGGACACTCTTAAAAGAAATAGCCTGTTGCATATTCATATATCTCATACATGATGCAAAAATTCTTTAATAAATGAGTGTTCTCTGGTTATTGTCAACTACCCTCCCTTCATCTTGTTGGCTCCTCAATGTCTGGAAGTGAGACATAAACTTTAAGGAATTTAGAGGTTTTAGAGGAGCTAAGATTTTAGTTAGAGATAAGCTTTATTGGAGTTAATTAAAATAAATGGGTAGGCCTTGATGAAGTTAAGAGTTAGTAGTTAACTAATAATTGATTGCTTGTCAACACAATGTTTGGTTAGCTGGGTTTATAATGAAGAATATAGAAAATGATAAATATCTTTTAGGAACATAAGACAATTGTAGGCCTCCTCTGTTCTGAAACCAATTGAAGACGGGGGATGGGAGTTCTACCAAGGGTTCATTTGTCATATTTGCATTGAAAAGGTAGAAAGGTCAGAACAAGGAAGAATTCATTTACTTCCTCATTTTGGGACCACCGACCCATTTCAGGGAACAAACTGTGCATGCTTAATAGCTTTTGAACTAATTACCATACGAAGCAGGGAATGGGATGTACCAAAGTTATGAATATGTATTCGTATTTTGGGTATTCAATACTTGTATAGATAAAAGGACTCTGTAATTACCTGTAAATTGCGGTGTGTATTTGGGAGCTATCCCGCACGCTGCCCGGCGTAGCAATAAACATACACTTTCTAACTTTAAACTGTTAGAGAGTCTTTGTCTGTCACAGTTGGATATCAGTACTAGATCAATATCCATATTTTTTTAATAAATCAGAAGGAGGTAGAAGAAGCCTGGTCTTTCCTGATAAGGAGGCAATAATTCTTTTCTTGAAGTTATGGTGTCTTGTTGCTATTATCTCTGTGCGAAGAATTTCTTGATTATCTCATCCCTTTCTTGAGCTAGTTAAAAAAAGTTTCTTACATTGCATAGTTTCTATTTCAACATTATGTTATAACCTAAAACTATATTTACCACACTACTTAAAAAATACAGTACTACTAATTGATACAACATAACACATATAGTATTCCTTTCAATATCTGCGAAGGGCCAATCATGTAATATGCATGTTTCACAATCCGGTTGTTCTTTGTCCAGCTTACTTAATCTTAGTTTCTTACATTGCATAGTTTCTATTTCAACATTATGTTATAACCTAAAACTATATTTACCACACTACTTAAAAAATACAGTACTACTAATTGATACAACATAACACATATAGTATTCCTTTCAATATCTGCGAAGGGCCAATCATGTAATATGCATGTTTCACAATCCGGTTGTTCTTTGTCCAGCTTACTTAATCTTATAGGCTGTGCCAGCAATTTGCCATCTGTCAGATTGCTGTTCGCAAAGAAAGTCCCCTGTCATTGTATCAGGGTCTGAGCTCTGCCTTCTGCTCACGGTCTAGGGGTTCAGGGTTGAAAGGACTGCCTGGGTCAGGATCCTCATCAAACATCCCCACAGGGGACATCTTGACCTCAGGAGTAGCTGGTATGTTGGGACCCACTGTCTGTTAAGGCTATCAGCCTAGTAGCCGATGGGCCAGGGGAGTCAGCTTCTAAAAGCTGGCAGAGAGTGCAACTCTCTGTGAGTTTCTTTAAGAGTTGCCATAATAATTCCCTATGTAGCGAGGTGCCTGGAAGCATCAGCATTGCCACCGCCAGCAACATCAAAAAGTTTCTATCCTACTACCCGCCAGGTGTCTGGATGAAAAGTACTATCTGTGGGGGAAGTATTTTACATGCATGGACATCCAGTCCAGCAAGGCAAGTAATTTAACATCTGAAATATCTCTATTCTGTTGATGCAAGAGCTGTCGTAAATTTTTTAGGCTCTGCTTTTGTTCAATTGAAATTTTTCCTCCCCTGATTTATCCTGCTGCTCAACTTAAGGTGATGTATGAGCACATTTTGAATCTGTTAATTAAAGTTGATGATCTATCCACTCCCTGGTCCAGTGAGGCTTCGTTACTGGTTTCAGTCCTCCTTTTCACTGCAGTCTGATATCTCCAGATTCCTCTGCAGGCCACGGTGAAGACCATGGTGAAGCATGCTGTCCCCCTGCAGCCCATGGGTCCACGGGGATGCAGAGATCCACCCATAGCCCCTGGGGGAAGTGCCCACACCAGAGTGGGTAGATCCCGAGAAGACGCTATGATCCAGTGGAAGACCCAGTGGAGAGAGAGGGCCCCTGCTTCCAATCTGGAGCAGCCTGTCCTTGGAGGACTCCACCCCATGGAAAGAGATACCCACACCGCAGCAGTTTTGGGAGGACTGTTTGCCCATGGGAGGTACTCACGTTGCAGCATGGGCAATAGGGCTGATGCTCGTGAGAGTAGACCCATGCTGGAGAAGTTCATGGAGAACTGTCTCCCGTGGGAGGGACCCCATGGCTTCACAGGGGATGGACTCCTCTCTGAGAGCAGCGGAAGAAAATCTCAGTGATGAACTGACCAAAACTCCCATGCCTTGTCTCCCTGTGCTGTCAGTGGGAAGGAGGAAGGGGCTGGGGGTAAAAAGGTTTATTTGGCTTCTCATTATACTTCTCTGATTCTGTTAGTAATAAATTCACTTTGCAACCTTAAGTTGAGCCTGTTTTGGCCTTGAAATATTTCTTCCCAGTCCTTATCTCACTCATGAACCCTTTGTTAACTTTTTTTTCCCTCTCTGCTGCCCAGATGTAGCAGAGGAGGGTGAGTGAGCAACTCTTGTGGGTGTATGGTGTTGGGCCAGTTTCAAACTATGACAGATGGATAGTGACTTAGCCACTAAGTCACTTCGGGACAATTGGATCTATTGCACTGTGTGGATCCAATGGCCTGACACATCAGACTCACAAGAGTGCAAGGCTTTAATTCACACCAGTGCACAACGTACCCTGATGCCATCAAAATATCTAGGGGCACAATACATCTTCATTTCTGGGGTGACAGGGGGATCCCAACAGCTGACTGTATTGGAAGCTCAGGTGAGCTTTACTGGCAATGAATGGAAAAAACATTGTATTGTGACTGCCCCAGAGGCCTCTTGGCATAGATTACCTCAGGAGAGGGTATTTCAAAGACACAAAAAGGCATTACTGGGCTTTTGGGATAGCTCCTGTGGAGACAGAGAGAATTAGACAGCTGAATCCCTTGCCTGGGCTCTCAGAAGACCCTTTTGCTGTGGGACTGCTGAGGGTTGAAGAACAACAGGTACCAATCACTACCAAAACAGTGCACTGTCAACAATACTGCAAAAAACATGACTGTGTGGCCGCATTTCTCTTCACAGAGAAAAGCAAGGCACAAATTCCCAAGGATATTTTCTGGGAATCGCAGTGAGGAACCTCAGAGAAAGAAAAAACAATTCTTATCTCATTTACTGCTCCTGTGTTTTGGAACATGTGGAATGTGTTGGAAGATTATTTACCTGAAGGAATTTGCTTGACTGGATTCTGGTGTGAGTCTTTTGATTCATTGACCAATTGAATCCATGTGTGTGTGTCGGGACTGTTGGCAGACAGTCACGAGATTCTGTTCAGTTGCGTTGAGAGGATGTGCAGATTAGTTTAGATTCAGTGTAATATAGTATAGAATAATATAGTATAATAAAGTAATTAATTAGCCTTCTGATATCAATGGAGTCCTCCTCGTCATTCTCCCTGCCACGGGGATCGCTGTGATTTCCAATATCCATGACCCCCACCCATGAGATGATCCATGAACTCGAGCCCCAGGGAGTGGTCATCAAGATTAAAAGAAGAGGGCTGGGTTTGTGGTGCAGAATGCTTGCC
>NW_005055598.1:0-5552 GCF_000277835.1 Geospiza fortis
TGCTTGGATTTCTCATTGTTCTATATTATACCCAGGCCACCGAAGTTGCAATGATAAATGAAACCCTCAAACAGGAATTTTTCGGTATTAGGAGTAGGCATTATCTTATTCCCAGCTGTGATGCATTGTGGAGAACTCCAGCCACATGCACACCACTTTCAAAGCTTTTCCTCTTATTGATATATTTTTAGCAAACAACAAAATGACTGTTCATTGGTTCGAAATTGCATCATTCTCCTCATTAAGTAGTCTTCTATCTTGTCTTGGATATTGATATCTCCCTTCTCATGCTAATTAGCTCACATTTTTCAGTCTCTTGATTATCTTTTTTCCCAGAAAAGTTGATTTAAATTCTGAGACTGAAATGTCATTATTTGTTTCTTCTTTGGCTTCTGGCTAGTCCAACGTGTTCATGGAGGGCGATGAACTCTAGGTTCCAGGTGTCCATCTTTCTATGCCCTCAGGCTTTGTTTGTAGGAGGTGATCAGGGTTAGTTTAGCAAAACTAAAAGTTCTGGTGATCTAACAATCCCACTCTGGCAATAGACTGTCAAAAGACACTTAGCTACTCTCTTTCTGAAGCAGAAAATTACAATGCGTAAGACTAACACACTGATTGTGATGAATATAGTCATTATGATTAATTAAACGATTAATGAAAAAGTTCATTAAAATCATAAATCAGGAAGAAATGTATGCTAAACAAGCAGTGAAAAGCTGCATAAGTAATCCAAGCTGATTGGTTTCCTACCTTACGTGATTTGTTTCCATTCTTCTATAAAATGCACTGATGCTCTTAGAGGATACTGATTCGTTAAGCTGACGTAAAAGGATGGGAAGTTCAGGGAACTTCCTGTTCCCCTCCATGTCCAGTCCGTGTTCTAAGCTCTGCCAGTAGTGATGATTGAAACAGAAATATTAATGGAATTGTGTTGAGGCAGCACTTTGTGCAAATGACAGCAACATGGAGGAAAGATGAACAGTCTCACAAGTTCAATATTGAAGGATTTCAGCAAAAGACTTGTTGAATATTGCTTCTTGCGATCTTTGCAAGTGATACTCCAATTTCAGTAAAAGTCCAGGCCAATTTCAGATGTATAGCTTTTTAGCTTCACTTTCAGGCAATTTTGCTTTCAGAATGAAGCAGTTGGATGGCAGTAGGTTGTTTTTATTAAAAAATGTGCTTATGCCAACAGACATTTTAATGATTTTGATTTCCAAACAAATGCAACATATTCTATACCAAAGGATGAGTTCAGCCAAATAACCCAAATTTTGTTGTATCTGGGTAACTTAGGATAAACTAGTTCTATTATACATCTATGGAAATAATTGCATCTAGAGCTGAGGAAAAGAGAAAGGCTTTGGTGCCTGTTACAGTTGAAATTCACCTTTCGCAGTTGAAGTTGTTCTTGGAGCTGACTCCAGGATGTTCTTCCTTAGCACCAAATAAATCCCAGTGTCAGGTTCTGCCCCAACTTTCAGATCTTTTTGTGAGGCTCTCAGGTTTGTTAGCTGAGCCCTGGCCAGTTCAATTGTACTCAGGCACTTGATTTCAAGGGAAGCCTGTGCCTATAAATTCCAGCAATTGGGAAAGGATGACTTGCTACATGAAGGCCTGGCTGCATTGGAGGCTGAGTGAGGGTCCCTCTCTCAGGGCACTTTTGCAGCCAGCTGCTTTCAGAGGGAGAAGTGTGTCAAAGCAGCCCTCTTTGGTGATGTGACAGCAAACCCTTGCAAATACAGCTTTGTTTAAAAGGAAGGGCCTAGTTAATCAGCAGTAATGGAGAGTAGGCTGAAGTTTTTACAAAAAAATTTATTTTTCCTTTTAGTCAAGTGCCAGTGAGGCGTCGCACAATGGAAGTGCGCAGGTTGTCAAATTGTATAACCCGCTTGGAGGTATGGTTGCCTTTCATATTTTGCTCAATGTCTGTAAGATTTTCACCATGGGAATTCATTTTTGCAGCATATTCATTGGAACGGGCATCTCTTGTGTTCAGTGCTCTCAGCTGGAGGTGGTTTGCTCTCAGGTCAGCCTTGCAGTCTCTTGTAACAGCATTGAGGCACTGGTTTGTTTTTCTCTGAGAAAGCCTGCCAGTCCTTCCTTGTTCCCATACTGTTTTTTGATGAGCTGTAATTGGGAGCATGGAGGTCAAGGTTTGGACCACCTTATGCATTTTAATTGACAGCCTTAGTAGCTAAGAGTTCGGTTCTGGAGTACCTAGGCTCTGCCATTATCCATTAAATTTAATTGAAAATCTGAAGAAAATGACCTTGAGGAAATTGCACAGAGAATTTCATAAGGTCAATATGGAAAAACATGCTTGATTTAATATTTTTGTCTTGGTCATTAATAAGTTTGCCAAAATTCTGCATTGGGATCTTTTCTAGGAAATTCAAAGGAAGATATTGATGTCATCTTCCCCATAGATTCCAACATTTCCAAAAAGCACAATATGCTTAGGAGATGCCATTTGTATTAATCTGTTCTGAGTGCTGTTTCCCCAAGGAGCCTGGCTCCAGGCACACACGAGGTGCACATTCCCCTGCCAGGCACTCAGTGGTGCTGCCTGCAGCAGTGAGCTGAGGCAGGCACAGCCAGCTGCCCTGAGCAAAACAGGCTCTCCCCTGGCTGTGGCTGCAGTCACCTGCCTGCAGGGACATCCCTGGCCCTGCAAGTGCAGCTCTTGCTCTGCCTTAGCCTAGTGCAGAGCATTTTAAGGCAGCATCATGGTGGCTTTTGGAGAGACAAAACTCAACTTCTGAATTTCTCATTGGGGACATTCTGTTTCACATGTCAGTGATGACTTGTGTGATTCTTGCTGGTGGTCTACATAGATCCTAAGGGAATATTTAACATTGAATATCTGAGGTCTCAGAGCTGGCAGTAGTGAGATAATTGTGGAACTTGGTGGCAATTTTGCTTTGGGCTGGCACAGAGCATCTCAAGTGAGACAGGTCTGCTTGCGGGTAGGGTACAGGGTGCCTTTGCAACATCCTCCATAAAGAACCAGTTAGGGACTGGGCTTTGTCACAGAATCAGAAAATATGTGAGTTCAAAGGGATCCACAAGGATATGCAAGTGCAGCTCTGTCCCCCAGAATCCCACCAGGTGCCAGTGGACCTTGTCCAAATGTTTCCTGAGCTCTGCTGGACTTGGTGCCATGAGCCCACTAAGTTTTGGGGAGCCTTTCCCAATGCCTGACCGCCCTCTGGGTGAAGAACTCTTACCTCATTTTCATCTTCATGTTTGGTTATGGTTTCAGGTAATTGTTGTTAGAAGTCATTCAGGGGTATGATTTTAGGAGGTGTCTTGCTTGAATGCTGTGGGAAGTTTCTGTATCTACATCGGATTGAACTTCTCAAAACATTAGTAGTGCTTTCACTCGAAAATAGGCATGTTTACACTGTTGTGTGTAATTGAAGTGTGTGATGTTTGTGCAATTAGGTTTGCAGGCAAATGTCAGAGAGGCATGGTCCAAGGAACAGCAAGTGGAGAAAGGCATGAAAAGTTGGACCTACATTGACAGATTGAAGGAGCGTGTAAAGAAAGGTCAGTCTCTGCCTGTGGGATGGAAGAGACAAAGCTCTTGGATTTCTCCCCAGTACTCAGGAAGTCTCCATCAGCCATCAAGCATGAGTTCCTGCTTTCAGAACAGTGCCTGCTGTGTCAAATCCCCTCCCTCGACCTGCTGGCCACGCTTGCCCTGATGCAGCCCAGGACACGGTTGCCTTTCTGGGCTGCCAGCACACGTTGCCAGCTCATGCCCAGCCTCTGATCCAGCAGCACCTCCAAGTCCTCCCCACCTTCATCCCCAGGTGTGCCTGGGTGCCAGGGCATGTCCCAGCCCTAAAGATGCAGCACTTTGCACTTGTCCTGGTTGAACCTGATGAGGTTCCCAGGGCCCTACTTGCCAAGGTGCTCCATGTCCCTCTGGATGGCATCCCAGGCCTCTGGTGTTGGCAAATTTGCCGAGGGTGCACCTAATCCCATTGTCCATGTCATTCTTGACATAGCCAGTGCTTGGGCTTACAAACTGGGGAAATCATATCAAAGCACCATGCATGAAAGTAATTTTTCATTAATACCACCCCTCCAATATCACTCCTTTACCAGGTATTTTTAATGACTGTTTCTTCCTAATGCTTTACTGTTTGGATCCTTACTCATCTATAAACGCTGAACAAATAGAGTTTCAACAGTATCAGGACATCCTTTTGAATCAACTTCCTTGCCTTCTCCCAATCCCCCATTTGACAATTATTTTTCTGTTTTTCTTTACTGAAGTGAAAATACCTGAACTCAGGAAGGCCCCACACAGCTCTCCAGATCTTGTGCCTGAGAGGAAGAGAACGATGCCCATGAATCCTGCCAAATTCTTCCAGAGACCTTTCAGAACTGTTTCTCAACGTCCCATCAGAGACAGGGTGATTCATTTACTGGCTCTGAAGAATTACAAAAAGGCAGAGCTGCTTTCCTGCTTAGAGAGAGAGGGAATTGTGGAGAAGGACAAGAAATCCCTTGGAAAGATCCTTCAGGAGGTGAGATCCTGGAGTTGCTGCTGGCAATGCTCTTAGCTGTCTTACTTCAGGGTTTCAATCAGAAAGTAATGAGGGGCTTAGGAAATGTTCCTTGTTTACATTTTCCCATCAAGTTTACCCAGTTTCCCTGAAGGGCAAGTCCATGTGAGGAAAGATAGAAACCTTCCAAACTTGGGAGGCATTGCTGTTTTTTTCTAGAATGGCTGACAATGCTAAATTCTTTGTAATATCTTTGCTTCTCATGCCTTATTTTAATCCTCTCTCTTCCCCTTGCACTGTTTAACTGCTTCATGGAGTAACTTCACAGGGTGAAACTCTCAACTAGGTGAAACACTTAGCTGAGGTCCTTAAAATATCCTGGGAGAGGTTTCAGAGGGGAGAACTTTGTTAGCTGCGTAGGGCAGTATTTCACTTGAATAGAGCTGGTAGCCTCTCAGTGGTACCTGGCTTCTGCTGGGATCCGTGGGGATTGTCTGCCAGGGAAGGGTGTTCCAGGCAAATCCCCCATGAGAGAGGTGGTGGCCCAGCTTTGAGCACAGGGGTTCTTTGCTGTTGTGTGGATCGAGTTTTCAGCTTCCTTGGCACCTATTACTATTCAGTGACTTTTTCAGTGTCCTTTTAGCTCCACTGGCATTTCTTTATCACTTTATGTCTTTATTTCTTTATCATTCATACAATTCACATTGATTGCAGGATGCAGTGGCTGTTGCCTTCCTTTTTCAATATTCCCCAACAATGTAGGCTGTTGCTGAATTATACAAGAATTAAGTAGCATGTCAAGTAGCAATATTTCCTTTTTAGCTATGAAAGAAGGGATTCTAGGATTTCAAAGCTCAGCTCCTTAGAGGGTAAGAGGTGAAAAAATTTTACCTTTACCTTTCTTCTTGTTAATGTTTAAGGAGATTTTGAAGGAGTAGTTTCTTGTTTGCAGTGTGAACTGCCTCAAGGTACTGGTTTGCATTCTGAAAGGTGGCCTGTGTGAACAGCATTTCATCCTCAAAACTGTTATTC
>NW_005055598.1:6085-8045 GCF_000277835.1 Geospiza fortis
TTGAAATCTCTGTCCTTAGGTGGCCAACCTGGATGCAAGTGAGAATTCTTTCAGCCTGAAAGAACATCTCTTCAAAGACATTCAGGAAGGTTGGCCTGGCTACAGTGAAAGGGAAAGACAGACATTGGAGGTGACCCTTTCTCAGTAAGTTCAGTCAGGACAAGAAGCATTTCAGAAAACCCTCTGGGAAATGAAGGTCTGTTTTCCCTGTCCATGCCTGTTGATATTTTTGCCTTGTAACCTGACATGTTGGACCATGCTTACAGAAAACCAGTTGCATCTCAGAATGGCACCAGTACCAGCCAGTCACCATCTCTGGGACCTTCTGCAAGTGATACTCCACCCAGAACTGCTCAGGTATTTTGTGCATTTTGTAAACATTCTCCACCATGTCTGATGTTTTATGCCACTTGCTCTTGATGTCCAAGCTGTGATGTGAAGCAGTATTGTTGTCTTTATATCCTATGAGCCTGGAGCATGTAGTTCTAATGGGATTCCTGTATGCTTTTCAAGATAGTTGCAATGTCAAAGCCTGTAACAGGCTTGCACACAGGACTTGTTTCTCATGGTGCATAGGGAACTCTGCTAAGGACAAGATGTGGACATGTTTTTGGTTCCTGGATGTGTCTGTGCAGGGTTCTTGATGATATGGCAGCTCTAGTACTTAAAACATGCACGGACATGCCAGTGCTGCTCTTTGAAGAGAAATCTTAGGGAAGTCTAGAATAAGGACAATTCCTGTAGTGAGGCATTTGTAGGAAACTTGTTTTTCGCTCCTAAGCAGCACTTAGGCCCCCATTTTTGATCCTTGTGTGAGCAGGGGACTCTGAATCATCAGGGAATACCTTGGACTTGTCAGCCTTAAAATCAAGGCATGGCTTGTTTTCCGACCAATACAAGGGGACAAGGCAAACCTTTTGAAAGAATCTTGGAAAACACTTCACTAAAGGTTTATTTTCAATACCTTAAAGAATTCTCTTTAAACAGAGGAGGGAGGACATAGCTCTCTTTTCCATAGCTCTTTTCCCAGCCAGGGTAGGAATAGCTGCAAGCCCCAGCATCCTCTTATGTCCTGTCTCCCTGCCCACAGCATTTCTGTCAGCAGGCTGGCACAGAGCCATGTCTGGCACTTCTGCTCTGCGCTGCTGATGTGCAGGGATGGGAGCACTTGTTAGGGAAGAGGCTGTGATCCAGGGTTTCCTCTGGAGACCAGAAGGAATGAGACCTGCAGCCAGCCTGGGGCTTCTCTCTGTTGCTATCCTCTCTGCTCTGCACACGCTGGGATCGGCACCGCACCGGCGGCTTCTTGGGGCAGCTTTAGGGAATGTGTGGGTGTGTGACAGCCAGAACTGAGTGTGCTCCTGGTGTGTCTAAGCAGAAACAGGCAGCAAGATAAAACCAACCTGAGCTCCCCATTTTGGGGAAGCCTCTGACAGAGGTGCTGAAGGGAGTGTCTTTCTCCCAAAGCCTGTGAGCTACAGAGCAGGAGAAGGACTTGCTGAATATTCAGGTGAGAAAGTAGGAATGAATTAGAGAACATTTTTAGCTGCAGAAGCTCCTTGTATGGCAGGTCTTTTTAGGTAAGAAAGGTGTTTTTCCAGCCATTGCCAGTTCAGAAATGCTGCTTTTTCAGAATTGAAGTAAAATTAATTGGGATCATCTTTGTAGAAACGGCCTCTGGCTTCTGACTTTCTGAATCCTGTGATGAGCAAGAAGCAGAGGATTGTCCCAGAGCCCAGTGATGTCCAGCCAGCAGCTGGTGGCCACTCTCCTTCTTCCTTGGACCTGCCTTCCATGTCATGCTCAGCTTTGAACCTGCCTCCAAGTGTTAGCTCCCTTTCAAACTCCACCCCTGAAATACATCAAAAAATAGAATTTGGACACATTCTGGATTTCCAGTGTCTGCCAGGGTGCAGGGGAAGACTCTCAAGTGCAAAGGTGAGAAAAGAGAATTAGACAG
>NW_005055599.1:0-8024 GCF_000277835.1 Geospiza fortis
CTGAAAGCAGAAGTAAGAAGGGGAGGTGAATCGATCACGAGATCGGCTTATTGCATTATCGATCCTCCGGTCCGTAAGGGCAGTGAGGATCCCCGAGCCCGGCTCTCCAGAGAAGGTTGCTCTGACAGAAGGTTTGCCCACCCTATGTTTCTTGAGGATGAAATAGCTTGGTGAGTGGAGGAGAAAAAGAAACAGAGGAAGTGAGAAGATGAAAGGGACAGTATGGCAGGAGCGAGATTTCGACCGGCACTGTGGAATACAAAGAATGTTCGATCCCCCAACTCAACAACAACCAGAAGCCTACGCAAAATCAAAAGGAGGAGAGAAGCCCTGAATGAAAGAGAATCCTGAACAGAGATTTACTAGCCATTCTGTATCTGATGATGATTGTAACCCAGCTCAGCGGTGGCAAGGTATCATCAGAAAAGCCCACATCGAGAGTGAGTTTATCCCACAAGCGCTTCTGGTAATCTCTGTCCCCGGTAACCCAAATCAACATCAGTGAGTGGGCTGGAGAGGAAGCTCTTTTGCGAGGGGCAGAAAGCTGTAATGCAGTATGGGCTAATTAATCCATACGTGCAGACCTTGCTGGACCACATTTTTACTAGCCATTTAATGGCTCCATTAAATGCTCCCCCACAACCAGGCGGCTGCCTGGACATCCTCCACTCAGCAACAGCAGGAAGTGCAGGAGTGGACTTGGATACAGCAATAGAAGTAACCCCGGAAAACACTGATGTACAGATCATTCCATCAACAGCGAGTGGACCTTTAGGGTATGGGCTCAGTGCCCTGCTGATAGGGAGATCATCCACATCAAAGCAAGGCATTTTTGTTTTGCCTGGACTAATTGATGCAGATTATTTAGGCAATATTGGCATAATGGTGCAATCATGGAGACGACCCCCCCACATTCCAAAAGGCACACGATTGGCACAGTTGGTTCCCTTTAAGGCCAAGGTTCCTAGACAAGGGGTCATGCTAAAGGGGGATGGAGGTTTTGGGTCCACGGGAACCCCTCAGGTAATGTTTATGTTACCATTATCGGGAACAAAACCAACTAAACCCACTACTTTTCAGCACCCTGATGGAGGAACTCTTTACGACAAAAGCGGCATTGCTGGACACGGGTTCATATGTCACTATTGTACCCTCGTTTGCATGGTCTCTGAATACCCTGGGGACACCAGTTATGGGGGTGGGAGGTGTGCAGATGACTTGAATTAGTAAAACACTCAACAGTGTGGGTTGATGAAGATGCACGTCTGTGCTCAGGTGAGATCTTATGTGATGAATACAACAATCTGGCTGTTGGGACAGGACATAATGAGCCAGATGGGTTTCTGTCTCACCAATGAGGGTTTTTAGCGGCGGCCATTGAGAGGCAGCCAATCCTAAAATTAAAATGGTTAGCGGTTAACAGAAACACCAATCTGTGTTGATCAATGGCTGCTGTCTAAAGAAAAGCTTGCCCATGTTAATGAATTGGTTGATGAGCAATTAAAAAGGGGGCATATCAATACCCTCTACGAGCCCCTGGAACACACCCATTTTCACAATCCCTAAAAAATCAGGAAAACTGAGATTATTACATGACCTTCGAGCCATTAATTCCATAATGCAGGATATGGGACCCCTGCAGCCCGGCCTACCCTCGCCATTAATGTTACCTGTCAACTGGCAACTGTTAATTATCAACCTAAAATATTGTTTTTTCACAATCCCCCCACACAAGGACAACAGTGAGAAGTTTGCCTTCTCAGTGCCATCCATTAACAAGGCAGAGGCAGCAAAGAGGTATCAATGGGTTGGATTGCCACAAGGGATGCAAAATTCTCCCATGATGTGCCAACTGTATGTTGCCTGGGTGCAAGCCCTGCTGAGAAAACGATACCCACAGTATTTTATCTATCATTACATGGATGATATTCTTATAGCAGCAGAACACCTAGATACAGCAACCCTGCTACCTGCCTTACAGTAACAATTACAAAAGGCAGGCCTTCAAATTGCCCCTGAAAAAGTCCAAGAACAGGCCCCATGGAAATATTTGTGTATGCTTATCACTGAAGCCCAAATTCGGCCCCAAAAATTAACTATTTGTATGGAAATTCGGACTTTGACGGATGCTCAAAAATTAATTTGGGATATACAGTGGATTCATAGTACTTGTGGCATAATTAATGAAGACCTTGAGCCCCTAATGCTGTTATTAAAGGGGCGAAATCAGGCCAATTTGCTGCCCAAACTGACTGAAAAACCACAGAAGGCTCTGACTCACATTGCCACTAAATTGGGTAATTCCTTTGCAGATTGTTGGTCCCCTACTTTGCCCTTGTCCTGTAGCTGTGCTGAATAAAGAAAGTACGTGATGGCTATACTGATGCAGTGGGATGGCTAGGCTAAACAGCCACTAAAAATCTTGGAATGGGTGTTCTTACCATTTATTTTGAACAAATCCTTGACCACATGAATGGAGGCTAGAGCAAAAATTGCGATTAAAGCACAGAAGAGGACATTGGAAATTGCAGGAACGGAACCCCAAAATATTCTTCTCCCATTAACAAAAGACTATTTGCAATGGTCATTACAGAATTCAGACATCTTACAATGGACGTTGTTGAGTTTTCCAGGTCTCATTAGCATGCATTTTCCCCCTCATAAGCTTTTTTCTTTGCATCAACAGTTTGAAGAAGTACCTTGGCTATCAAGGCAACCTGTAGAAGGCCTCATGGTTTTTACTGATGCCAGTCAAAAGACTTCTAAAGCAGGTCTTACTTGGCAGTACAAAGACAAATGGCTCAGTGAAAGCCTTGAGGGGCAAGGAGACTCTTTACAGGTTCTTGAGTTACGTGCTGTTTTCAGAGTGTTTGAAAAATGGCCAAATGATCTGATGAACATTGTTTCTGATTCCCTCTACATGGTAGGTGTTGTCAAGCACATGGAGAGAGCATTACTGAAGGAAATTCAAAACCTGCGGTTGTGGCAACTCTTTTTGCAACTATGGCAGTTACTTGATTCTCGCAAACAGGATTATTTTATTACCCATATGTGACAGTGGTCACAAGGGTTCTTGATTTGGGGAAGAGAAGAGAATGTTGACTCTTTGTTCAGAAGGCTTGATTTATTATTTTATTATATATATATTACATTATAACTATACTAAAAAGAAATAGAAGGAAAGGTTTCCAGAAGCTAGCTAAGCTAAGAATAGAAAAGAATGATAACAAAGGCAGCTCTCTCAGACTCTGTCCGAGAGAGCTCGGCTCTTGATTAGCCAATAATTATAAACATCCAAGATGGGCCAATCTAGACGGATTTTTCATAAAAAGGATGTCTGTGACACCCATATATGGAGTCACTCTGGATTGACGAGAGGCCTGGCCTTAGGAAACGAGAAGGCTGACCAATTGGTGGCACCACTTTGGGCCTCTGCTTCTCCCAACATTGATAAGTTTGGCCAAGCCAGAATGGCTCATAAGTTTTTTCACCAAAGTTCAAAAGTTTTACACAAGCAACTTGGAATATCGCTACAGGATGCTCAAGGAATTTTCACAACCTGTCCGCAATGCCAGGGTATGATTGGTGGATTGGGTCCTGGGGTCAACCCTTGCAGCCTGAGGCCCTTGCAGTTATGGCAAACTGATGTGACTATGCCCCTTTTGGTCACTTTAAATGCATTCATGTAACTATAGACACCTTTTCTGCCATGGTTTGGGCCACTCCTATGACAAGCGAAGGATCTTGTTTTGTCATTCAACACTTGCGAGGCTGCTTTGCCGTAATGGGCTTGCCGCAGGAAATCAAGATGGACAATGGGCCAAGATATATAGCCTGATGGACCCAAGATTTCTTGGCTCGTTGGGGAGTGAAGCATAGCACAGGTATTCCAGGTAACTCTACAGGACAAACTATCATTGAAAGGACACATCAGGTACTGAAAGGGCTGCTTGATAAACAAAAAACAGGGGAGGACGAGCTGAACCGGCACGATAGAGTGCTGAAAGCAGTTTATGCTATGAATCATGTATAGTTAGTAGGTAATCGTAGTGACCCACCCGCATTAACACACTATTCAGGTTTGCAGCAAGATTCTGAATTGATATAGCACTGACCAAAAATTCATTTTAAAAATCCTATGACAGGGTATGGGAAGGACCTGCAGATTTATTAATGTGGGGCAGGGGTTATGCTTGTATCATTACAGACGAAGGACCCGGATGGATACCAGCTAAATGGGTTCACCCCTGACTTGAGGAGGAAACTGATCCCTAATATCACCAATGAACCAACAACCAGCACTACCTGAAAACACCAATTGCCCTCAGAACTGTGAATGCTTTTGCTATCCTTGGGTGAGATTAGAATGTGTGGGGTGTGGATTAGATAGGTGGTGTCAGTACAGAGGAAGCTTCCCAAGGTGAATAGAGTGCAGACATCGGCACACCCAAGAATTCAAGACCTGGGTGGTGTTATCCCAAGCGACAGGAATAATGGTTAATTCCCCTGAAACCTGTCGGGAAGCACTGAGTTTGAGTCTCAGGAGCAATTGGGGCAGGCTATTCAATGGTATCATAAGGAACGCCGAAAGCTTGAGCAAAAAGAGAGAGAGAATAAGATCAAGGCTATTGAATGTGGGAAAGGAATATTTATCCCTGGGACTTGGGGAGTTAGACCAGATCTGTGGGAACAAACAAAGCAGAGGTGGGAAGAGAAGAAATAGAGAAGACAGAACAGGAAAAAGGTGCAAAGAGCAAGAGGCACAGTCAGTTTGGATTTTATCCCTGATCTCATAGGGGAAGGGTTTTTTACCAATGATAAAGATGAAGAATAATCTTCAATTAGATATGCAGGTTTTTTGCAGGTTTTTGGGGGTCTCTCTCTGTTACTTGTGGTACATGGCAACATCTGTAGTACAGGAAGAAATTAACCCGCCGGGATGGCATCAACAGAATATGTGGCTTACTTGGGCCAATGCTACTGGGGTGGACTCCTTTTGTTTATCCTTAGCCATGCCAGGAGACCCTTTCCACACATGTTTAATTGGTATCCTTATAAGTAGCTTTACTGGTTTTGCAAAATGGGTGGGAGCCGGAAGAAAACCATATATGGGAGCAAATAGATAAGGCACGGAGAATCACTGGTGTAACATAACCAGAGGTGGTACAAAATACATGTGCAAAAGGTTGGGGATTAAGCCAAACGGCGAAGGCTTCCAAGCAGGTATGATAACACAATCAGTGAATGAAAGCGGACTAGAGCCTCAAGAAGTAGACCTGTTAGGATTGGTACCTGGGAATTATTGCTTGTTTTTTAACTACTTTTTAAATCCAACATCAACTGATATGAGCAATGTCCTAGTCCCGCATCCCAAAAATAATAGTGACATCCTTAATCCCAATTCTCCATGGTATAAGAATGTGACTAAATATTGCCACAACTGGACTTATCCTGGAAGTGCTGTTGCAAATGCTACTGTAAGAAAGCTTCCATCAGGTGTCTTTTTAATCTGTGGGGATAGGGCATGGCCCACAATTCCGAGTAATTCATTTGGTGGGCCTTGTTACTTAGGAAGGCTAACCATGTTTGCCCCTAGCATGCGGGAAAGGCTGAATCAGGCTATTTGGAGAGTGGGACATAGCAAGAGAACTAAAAGAGCAATCATAAGCTTGGGACCTGATTGTTACAATCACACAGAGTTTTGGGGTGCACCAGCACAAATAATAGCATCATTCCTTACTCCAGGTGTTGCTGCTGCTCAGGATTTGGCTACGCTTAACAAGTTGGGATGCTGGACAGTCAAACAACTAAACATAACTTCAGCTATTTAAAATCGGATGCTCACTAATGTAGATAGTATTAGACACAGCACACTGCAAAATAGAGCCGTTATAGATTTTTTGCTATTAACACATGGACACGGGTGTGAGGATTTTGAAGCAATGTGTTGTATGAACCTCTCTGACCATTCTGCTTCCATTCACAAGAAACTCAAACAAATACAAGATAGCATGAAAAAATTGACTGTGAATGACTGGGGTTTAGATGAATAGTTTGAGGGATGGGGAATAACTGGATGGTTGAAAGATATTGTAAAGGGAGCTTTGTTATTACTAGTAGTCATTATTATATTGCTTTGTGTTATTCCATGCATAATAAAATTGGTGACCTGCTTGGTAGAAAATACAGTAAAAAGGGTTTGGCTGGTGCAAGAAGAAGAGGGAATTGTAGCAACGTGCTTGCACAGTTTAGGCCACAGTGTGCTCCAGCCAAACCGTTTCTAGTTATTCTTATCAGCACCCTCTGGAATTCATCAAGGTTACTAAGACATAAATTGTGCTAAATTAAGAAAGAAGAGGCTGAGAAACAGAATACCAAGACTGCAAGAACTAGATAACAGGGGGCAGTGAAGCACCTGGACTGTAACCAATCTCATATCCTGAGAGGTGCATGGAGAATGCATGGACAAGATAGAGGCAGCAATCAAGAAATGTATGATCAGCGTGTGCAGTAGTGTTCGAATATATAAATAGTGCATAATATTAACAATAAAAAGGCTTCTGCCTTATCATATTGATTAGTCATCCAGGAGTCCCAATTTCCCACAACCTAGCAACTAAATTCATATGTGTTCTGTTACAAGTTGTCCCTACGTAGCAAGTTAGATTCCTGTATGTCCTGGGTACAAGCTGTATCTGCTTGCTAAGCATTTTCTGTTTTCTCCACCACCTGCCTAAGTATATTATATGCTTCTAATATTCTGAATTTTCATATGCATATATGTTTCCCATATCAATGCAAGGGAAGGGAAAGGTAGGCAGGGCAAGGCCTGGCATGGATTTGCAAGGCAAGACAAGGTTGAGGGAGGCAAGGCAAGGTATGTCAAAGGAAAGGCTTGCAAGGCAAAGCAAGGACGAGATAAAAAGTGTGGGAAAGTTAAGGTGTGTGATGGCCAAGCAAGGCAAGGCAAGGCACTAGAGAGGTAGGAGAGGAAAGGGAAGGACATGTATGTGTTGATAAAGCAATACAAGTTTGGGGCAGGCAAGCCATGGCAAGTCAAAGAAGGAGCAGGCAAGCGTTGCAATCCACTAAAAGCACAGAAGAGCAAAGGGAACTAATTCTCTGTTAATAAAACGGAACAAACTCAGAAAGGTTCAAATATTCCCCAAAACATGATTAAAACCAAATGAGGTTAGATACTGATACAAAACAAAATTGATGTATTTTCTTTAATGGTAAAAGAGGCAAAGAGAAAGAAACAGAAAAGAAAGAAATAGAAAAAGAGGTGGGGAGGCAAGGAGAGTGACAGGCAAATTAAGTAGAAGTATGTCACCACTCCATGGGTCCCAACAATGTCTCATTGCTTCCCTCCATCTGGTCTTGGTGGTGAGGGTCCCCCACCAAAAAAGTATAGAATGCAACGGCTTAATAAATATTCGGTCTAGGTGGGAATACCCAGGTGCCTCCCCCGCAGGGGGTCAGTTTGACATTTTCCATTGCAAGACTGTGGTTCTGTTGCATCATGTTGCATCACGTGAAGTGCTCTGGTGCAAGGCCTCAGAAATTAGTCTGGGAGCACTTCAGGGCTCTTTGATGGAATATGACACCTCCTCAGCTGCCCCTCCCATGAATGCCCTGTGGATGTGTCTTTCCCAGAGTGAGGGGGCGCCCACAGCTGGGCTTGTCTGCACAGCAGAGGATGGGCATTCACTGTCTCTGACCAGAGGTTTTTTTCACCATACACCCAAAACCCTCCTCCTTCCCTCTGAGTTGGGGGAGTGTGTGCAAGCCTGGCAGCAGATAAGCCTGGGGCTGTAGTGTCCACCCCAAAGGTGGATGCTCTTCCAGTCTTATCCATCACTTCCCAGATGCTTTGAACAATAGTGTCACTTTTCTTATCTCTATCAACTTACAGTCCAGGGCCTCAGTCAGAAGGCCTCTTCAGGGTGCAGTGGTCTTCCATGGAGTTTTTGGTATACAGTTTTGCTATAATAGGTAAAAGTCCTTCATAAAAATGTTTAAGC
>NW_005055600.1:0-1125 GCF_000277835.1 Geospiza fortis
GGCCGCTCTTATGAGCAGAGCCTCACTTATGGTTGGAGAAGACAGTAGGAGACAGGACTCCACAGTGGTGTTGAATTCTTCCCACAGGAACTGGAGCCTGTCTCCCCTTTGATCCTGAGAGTGAGAGAGAGGAGCCGAGCCCAGCTCCTCACTCCTCAGTCCAAAATCTCATCTCTGCCCTTCGGAAGAGAATGCCCCTCAGCTACAAGAGTGCAGCCAACTGCACCCCTCCCCCCACCTTGGTCACTTATTTTGTCTCTTACGTACCAGTCGTTATGGTCTCTTAGCAACAGATGGGACGAAATTCCCTGAGAGAAAAAGGAATAAAGAAAATTACAATCCTAACTTCCAACAGTACATTAATACTAAAAGTTTGTGTAGTTTCACAGGACGGACTGAACAAATTACTTGGAAGAAAAAAACCACTCAGCTAATACTAAAGCACTAATTCACACAATCTTGAACATGTTGATGGAAGTCTATTCTGACTATGGTGTAGTAAATGCCTCCCTAGATATTGTCTGTCATGGCCAGAGCTGGCAACCAGGTAACAGACAATGGATTTGGTTTGACACACATAGCCAGTCTTCTGACCTCAGGTAGAAAAGAGTCCAAGATAGTTTCTATGATGTAGGACAAGTTTCTCAGCAGCTAGGACTGGTGCTGGTTATACAGGTTATCTTTCATCATGCAAGGCAGCTTTGTGCTTGTCCTGGTATAGGGCAAATTTGGGAGAGAATCTCCAAAGGGGGGCTGTCAGAGACATCTTTTGTGAAAAATCTTCTTTTAGGATTTTTTCCTTCTGAAACAAATGTAAACAATAGGTTATCTGCTGCTGTGGAATGCAACAGGTCCTTCTGGATTGGCCCAGCTTGGATGTTTAGAAATAATGGCCAATCCAGAACTGAGCTCGCTCGGACACAGTCCGAACAAGCGGGGTTTGTTATTCATTCTTTACTTTTCTATTCTTAGCTTAGCAAGCTTCTGAAAAGCTCTCCTGCTTTTTCTTTGTAGTATAGTTATAGTATATGTATATATCATAAAATAATAAATCAAGACTTCTGATAATGGAGTCAACCTCCTCGTCTCTTCCTTCACCCAAGAACCCTTGTGACAACCGTCACA
>NW_005055600.1:4522-8023 GCF_000277835.1 Geospiza fortis
AAACAAAACTTTCACTCTTCAGAGCCAGTCTTAAAGGCACAGAACATAATATCCAGCATAAACAGAACACATGAATGGGGATACAAGCATCATAACGTCACCCTAGGACACTTTGGAATTAAGCACCTGATTATTGATTTTTATTGTAGTTAGGGGGGCATTTAAACTTTGAAGAGAATGCCAGATTGTTGCGGTGTGATGCCATAGCTTGCCTCAGGTATCCCAGTCCTTCCCCAGGTCTGCCAGCCACCTCTCCTTCCCCTCCCTTGCCCCCTGCTGAGTGCTATCTGTCAGTCTTGGCATTCCAGAAGGGCGTGGAGTGATTGGCAGAGTTCAAAAGATGCCTTTCAGCCCTGGGGGACATTGGGCCATCCAGGTGTCATTTGTCCCCTGAGACTTCTCCCCCTTACCTGGTTGGTGGGATCCCTACCCTTTCCCTTCCCCTCTCCCCGGGGTTAAAAGACACAGCAACCACGCGGTTCGGGACGTTCTGTTAGAGCTGTTGCTGCATTCAGAGGCTTATGGGCCAGGAATAAAGCTCTGGATCGAAACCCTCTAGCAGAACCTGACTCCTTTCCTTCACCTCACCTTAAAGCTTCTCCACCAGAGGTAAACCTGAGCTCCTGCATGCCTGGACTTGTCCCAAGCACCCAGCGGCAACATTCAGCTAGCCAAAGGTGTCTCTGAGGTGAAACCACCACAGCTGCCACCTTTGGTCAAGCAGCAAGGGCCAGACGAGCCCAGGCACGTCCCATCTGGTTATATTGGTATTTAATTCCAATGCCAGATTTGTAAAAGAGTGTGATAAATATATTACAGTGTTGGCTTTTGCAATTGTTAGAGTGAATACTATGTGTTTTATAATGTTGACTTCTGCAAGAATGTCGCAGTTGAGAGGGACATGACAAGGTTCATGTAGCAATAGCAAAACTTTATTATTCACCAGTTGCTTTTATATGGTTGACCCCAATTGGCTAGAGTCTTGGTGCCACCCAGTTCACTGACCAATAGCTGATTGTGTACATGCTTGTCAGGGATTCGTTGGCATCCATTCTCTGCAGCCAAGTCCCTCTGCCTCTCAGTGCCGTCTCTCCCAAAGATGTTTCCTTTCTATCACAGGTATAGGCTGATGGACTTAAGGTCAGGGTTACTTGTGCCTGTGAGGCTTCCAGGCCAGTTGTTAGCCATCACATAAAAGAAGTTTTGCTAGAGTTCTTTTAATGCGAATGTTGTGTTGTGATACCAGTGTTGGTAAAGAGTTGTTGTAATGTTAACATTTAACCAGTGAAGGAATCGAAACCTTTTAAATGTTTCCAGAAGTAACGACCATGACTAGGACAGCTGCACATGATCCAAAAAGGTGGAATGGAGGAGGAACTATGTTAAAATGTTTGAATATCTATGACCATTTATGAATATGTATTTGGCTGATGCAATACCCAGGGTATATAAGGGGTGTTGCTGTGTTGACTAATGTGCCTCTGGCTGCGGCTAAGCACCCAGTGCTGTTCCTTTTGCTTTTTTGACTTTGTCCCCTATTGTCCCTTATTAAATTTTCTTTTGAATTTTAACTAAGTAGTGGGCTTCATTTCTCACAAGAGATAATAAATGAGTGAAATGTCCAAAATGAACTGTGCACAATGTCAGGCAAAATTCCATGTGTTAAAAACAATTTAAAAAAAATATATCAAAACTGTAGCACAAGTTTTTCAATGGCGAAAAAGTGAAAATCCTAATGCCTTCAAGTAGATAGCCATCATTAAATATGCAGCACATGATCTTAGAAGAGACAGTGAAAGGAAAAAATACCTACTATAAGATGTTTCCAGGAAAAATTACTTATCCTACAACAGTAGTCTAAAAATACATGTAGGATCATCCTTACATAAAACACAATTTACAGTTAATATCTGTGATGTAAAATATGCATCAGTTTTGTAAAATGTATGCATTTTAATAAGCAAATGTCTTGGGTTACAACGTAAGGTGTAACCAAAATATGTATTCTATCACCACCGACATCACCTTCTGATAAGATGTTAATGGTGGGTCGTTTGCAACAGCTGTCCAAGGCACACCCAGCCTAAAGGGGGGCCATCTCGGCAAATGGGTCATCAAAGACTCCCCAGAATTACTCATAGAATGACACCATTGCATTGTAAAATTCCCCGCCCTGGAGGAGGTACTGGAAAATCCTGCCTGTCTATAATCTGGGGCTTGGAACACCACAATACCAGCACTGGATACCCAGAGGACAAGTGTTGCCCTGTTCTTCTAAGTTCTTCTAAGCCATCTGATGTTAACATTCTTGTAACGAACTTTCTCATGCACATTTCTGTAAATAATGATTGTTTCGCATTCCTTTCTGGAGGAGGAGAAAATTGGACTCTTGGTTTGACAAGTGTGGCTGGAGAGGTGGCAATTTCATCCTCCAGTTCATGGTCACTTTTGAAAGTCTATAAATATTGGAGTTCAAAAATAAACTATGCTCTTTTTACCTTGGACATTTCAGCGTGTGCGTGTCGTTCATTTCATGTCCTATTGCGACGGACAAGAGCTTTTGACAATCACCACTCAACATCCAGAAAAGGACCAGACCTTTCCTTAGTATCACCTCTTCAACAAAACCACATTCATCACTCCAATAGGACTGTAGCCACCATTTAATCAAACTGCTACCACCACCCTGACCAACAGCATGTCAGGTCGTATTCTGGCTCTGCCAGTTTAAGCCAGTGTTTCTGTACTATTGCCTTTATTGTAATTTTCCTATTAAAATGTAGCTCTGACTTGAAATGTCTCAAAGGTATTCGTGTGGGGATAATTCTTCCCTCTGGTTTATCTTCAAACCAGCACAACAAATAAATAAAATAAAGCAGACACTCCTCTAACAACCTTGGCTTGAATGAGTGCTTCGCAGACAACACACTTCCCTCTTCCTTATGTCCAGTTTATAGCAGCAGGTTTTTTGTCTGTACAATAGTTACCACTAATAGCTATAACCTGAAGATCATGAAACTCTTCATGTAACCTTGCCAGTGCTTTTTCAGTACCCTGTTAAAAGAGAACCAGATATAGGGTGAATATATCATTAGGGTTGTAAAACAAGCTACTCAAGGACAGTGGAACAGCAAGATTAGATTAAGTCTGACTAGGTCATCATTTCCAGCTGAAGAAAATAACAAAAGAACATGATTTCAGGAAGGAACCTGAAATAGGAGAGAGAGAAAAACAAAAATCTGTCACTATCCCTTTTCTAGCCATTTGGGAATTATATGGGGAATAACTGGTTCTTCCCAGTACATATTGCCTTTGTACATTCTAGGTAAATGGGCATATGCTTGCCATACTGAAGATACAAAATGGACCAAGGCAGACACTATAGGCATGAAATGAATTAACTTTGGACATAGTGGTAGGAAGTCAGGCAAAAGATCTGCTATATTTGCCCACGGCTAAGCAGCAGCTTTCTTCTGTTTCTCTGCAGCATGCACAGGAGGG
>NW_005055601.1:0-3774 GCF_000277835.1 Geospiza fortis
AAACCTCCATCGTAAAACAGCTCCAGCTGCAAGCTACCGAGGAGCTGTCCTGGCACCGCAGGAGACTCCAGGCTCCCTGAGATTCTGACATAGCCCCCAGTGCATCCTGAAATCCATCACTGTGACTGCATCACCGCCCAGCCCAGCAGGGATCATGTGACCATCTGCAGGCCCAGGCGAGATATTAACTCTTCCAGTGCACAGATAAGACTTGTAGACCTTCAATCCTCCCTCAAGTGAGAGAAAAGGACAGAGTGAAGACACGTAGAAGAACAACATGTAGATACCAAGGTCAGTAAAGAAGTCAAGTCCCAGATGGGAGGGATGAGGAGGTGCCTTTAGTTTTAGGCTGAAATCCTCTTGTAAAGCTATGGAGAAGAATATAATTGATACATCAGACTCTTTTTCCCTGTAACTCATTGAAAAGCATGGGGGATGAAGTGTTCAAATTGGAGATATGAGCAAAGGCATCTATGCTAAAGAAAGCAGATGTTGAAGTAGCTGTGATCCCATGAGAAGTTTGAACAGAGAGAGAGAGAATGATGAAGACCCTTTGCCCCCAGGGAAAGAAGAAAAAGACCTCTGTTCTCAGAGATGATCTCAGAGATAGATATAGATGAACCTTTGCTCTTGAACAGCTCATCCTTAAAATAGTACCCCATAAGTTGACATGGCCCATAAATGCAGCTGTGGGAAAGCTGTGAAAGATGGGAGGGACTTCACGATTGCAGATTTCTGGGTGACTGCTATTCGTGGAAATCAAAAGCCATGAGAGAACTGTTTTCTTGTGGAGAAGTCTCCATAAATTGACAAGAGGGACTCCTCTCCCTGAGTGAACTGAAGAACGACTATTCTAAAAGTGACAAATTGACTAAATTGTTTCTGTACATTGTTAGTGGGGAATAAAAGGTTGTAAGGGGGAGGAGAGATGTTCTAAAAGTTTTATTCTGATTCTTATTATTCTTTCTTTTAGTTACTGTTTATAAAGTTTTCTTTATACCCTTTTAAAGTTTTGAGCCTGCTTTGCCTTCCTCCTAATCCCATCCCACAGCAGAAAATAAGTATATTCTAGTGGGTGCACTGGTATTTGACCAGCGCTAGACCCACCACATTAATTGGTGCATTAGCCGGGAAATCTCAAATTGGTGAACAAAACCCGCTACAGTGTCTTTACAAAGATACTGATAGGTGAAAGAAGCAATGGGAGGAACCATAAATTCCAGAGGAATTCCACTAATTGACACAGACTTACTCACCCAAGGTCATGCAAATTCCTGGACTTAAGAGAAAAAGAACAGAGACACAAGGAAAAAGAAGGGACAGGGGGTACGCATTAAAAGAGGGTCTATATTAGGTGATTTGGGAAGTCTGAACCTCTCAAGTGCCTCAGCCAATGGAGAAAGAGAGAGGGAAATGTGGCTGGGAAATTAGGATAAAAAGGAGGCTCCATCCTCTAACAATTTGAGAGACCCCATGGGAAATGCCCATGACCTCTCCCTTCATTCAAATAAAGTAACAGGACTCCTCAGTTCCTTTTTGGACATAAACCTCTGACATCATGAATTAATTTTCCTGACATGATGTAACATCATCATACAGTTTTAGTGCTTTAAAATGATTCCTTTTTTATTACTAGTAAAAATATTTATTTTACTGCTGTCTCATTTTAACTTTAAATATGCACCAATGTTGAAAAACATGTTTTTAGTACAGTTTGGCACCCACAAAAAAAAAATTAATGTATCATTTATTTAAGTTTCCATTCTTATTCTTTTAACTCTTCAAGTTGCTTAACTGTCATTGCTTAATGGTGAGTGGTTGTGCCTCAGCTATGTTGCAGTATGGAATAATACTTAGGTAACATCTTTGTAAACTAAGTCACAAATTATTTAGGTACTATAGAAGAATCTTACTCTTAAATAATGCAGGATAGGTGAGCTTAAATTCAAATCAAACCTACTTTTCATCTCTTAAACAAAAGACAAAAACACTATAAAAAGAGTAGAAATTCAAACCCATAAATATTAAGAGCTTAGCTTCATGATTACACTCTCTTACCCTTTTAGTGTTAGCTACTGCCAATACCATTACATGGACAGAACAAGCCTCCATCTGCAATCACTTAAAAAGACAAGTATTGTCAATGGAAAAGCTCAAAACAAAAACATGTGTCTTCTCCACTATTTTCTCCCCAATTCAGTGCACCCACCAAGACTCTCACGACCATGTGCTGCTCTCTCTCGCTCCCCCAACCCCCTGCAGTGGGCTGGAGAGGAGAATTGGAGGCACAAAAGGCAAAGATCATTGGCTGAGGAAAGAACAATTTACTGGAAACAGCAATGAGATGAGAAAATGAACAGTCCTAGCCGAAACCAAGACAATTTTATATGAAGAACTCAGATATTTTAGAAGTACCTTTATGAGTATTTTGTAGAGTTTTATCTTTTGAGCAGAAGGGAGAATACCTCAAAATACATTATTATTATTTCCCAGACTAGAGTTGCCAGCAGGTTTGTTTTGCTTATTTCTCCTATAGCCTTTTTGTGTTGTTATTTATCTGTGGCATTGGAGTCCCTGGGTTGATAGACAGGGACCTTCACCTATCACATTCCATCCTGGGCTGCAGACATCTCATTGGTCAGGAGCTGGGATGTATGAGAATCAGACCAATGAGCTGTCTAGACCTGGGAATTTTGAATTCCCTATATAAGAAGGCTCTCAACAATAAAACATACTGCTTGTCACATGGAGCTTTGGGGGATGGGAGTGTGTGTGTGATCCCTGTCTCCGACCACTGACCCATGGAACACGTAAATATTGACATAATATGTGGTGACCTTCAGTGACGTGATACGACTCAGCCGGATCCCATGGGCACAATGGGAGAAGACAGGCCAGTGTGCGGGCAGAGCCACTAGAAAAAACCCAGCAGAAAAGCTGAAGAAATAATAAAAGATATGCATGCAGAGCCGTCAGAATGAACCAGCAAAGAGCTGGATATAACCAGAGGCATGCGTGGAGAGCCGCCCAATTTATACAGCAAGCAGACATGTTTTGTGGCAGAAAACTGCTAAAAAATACGGATTTCCTTTGTATATACCCCTTTTATATAGAAGAAAAACTCCACTAGAAAACATGAGAGAATCCGTCTCCATGGAGAAACATTCTGCGATGCAGGTATGGACTTTTCTTTTTTGCATTATAAAACCATGGAAGCTTATGGAACAAGTTTTAAAAGCTGCTATAGACATTATGAAATCACAGAGACGTGTTTCGGCCTGGCTAAGGCAGTTAGAAGCCAAAAAAAATGCAAAAGTGGATATTAAAACACCGGTGCTGGTCGCTCAAAATGGGGACTATCACATGGTGCAGGAGACACTCACCCAAAATGGCAAAGCTGATGAAGCCAGCCAAAACAGCCCAAAATGGCAACATTTTAATGCAGTGTATGCGAGAACGCAGAGAAGCCGTGATGAAGGAAGGCAACCTGGCTGTCATCAATGTGCTGAGCCAGTGCCCAGATTGCAAAGATAGTTGTGGACCGGGGCCCCCATACCCCTTTGATCATGGTGGCTCCGGCCGTCCCGCCAAGCAGGAGCTCCGTTCGTTGTTTGGGCTCATGGCTGCCGAGATGTTGCTCATGGCTGCTGGGTTCCTGCTTGCTGTAGCTGCAGGTGGGTGGAGTTTGCCAGCTGGAGAGTAAGAAAGCCCACTGGCCTGCTGCTTCGTGTGCACCTCGCTGCCATTGGACACCACTGGTGTGCGCTGACCACC
>NW_005055601.1:4371-8020 GCF_000277835.1 Geospiza fortis
TTTGCTGTGGAAATATTGCAATCATGTAGATGTCAGCTCTTCCAAAAAAGTCCCATCTCAGTCAGGGACACAACTGCAGAATAAAGTAATCAGGCCCTCCCCTCTATGTGTATGGCAGGCTGGGTATTCACCTGTGCTGCAGTTTCTCCCAAATTCCTTTTCAGTCTCTCCTTGGAAATGAAACCCTTTTCAGCTGCCCTCTGGCCGATTATTTTCCTGAATTTTAATGTCTGATACTTCTTTCAGGCCTTGCATATGCTGCAATTTGAACTATTTTCCTCTTTCTCACCTGAGTTAATCTTAGTCACTGCAAAATTTGTTAATCTAATAGTGGTATTAAAGAATGGAGAATCAAAACCATACAGGGAACCTTTATCTGATATCCAGTAAGGTATTGGTCAAATGTACTGAAAAGGTTGTGCTGAGTTCTGCACCAGCCTGACTTTTTTAATATCATATCAGTGATATTCTACTCTGCAAAGTATGATCAGGGACTTGTAGTTCAGGGGGGTTTGTGCATTTAAAACTTTCAGAAATGTGCCACTTAGCAGATTAGATCTCAAAGTACATCTTTGTGCATCAACAGGGGCGTCCAGATGAATAACTAGGCAGCAGATGATCGCAGCATCACTATTTGGCTGCAGCGTTGCAAACTGCTTTCCTCCAAGGTGAACACGAAACCCCTGGAGTTCTCTGTCTGGACCCCTGCTTCCTCCTCCCACTCCAGGCACTGCTCCGAGTTCACAGTTTGCTCTTGGGGGCAGGAACACATAATACAGGCAAATGTGATCCCATTTCAAAATAACTCAAATACCTGGCATAGAATTAATCTTGCAAAAATGAGGCAGATGATAATTCAGATAAGAGCCGCTTCCCCCTCTTGCTCAGGACACTCGAGGTTCAGCCAGAGAAATGGGAATCTGTGGAAGGGTACCTTGCTGAACTGCAATGGACTATATCCAAAAGGAGATCAAACCACAAGACAGAAATACCTTGATGGGTTTATTCCATTAGTCTGCAGAAAAGATGGACATTTCATGTGAAGAAATGCTAGTTCAAATCACTGAGCCAATTTTATTTTGTCTGTAACTAAGTTAACTGTCAATAGAGCTGCAAGTAGAATAAATTTATCCTCTGGGATTGATGGTTTGATTTTGTGGCTTAAATACTTTATTATCTACCTGATAAGTTATTTTTGTATTATACTACCTTTCTGGTCTAAAGTAGAAAGACTAATTTCTATTCCTGTGTTCAAAGCCATTATCTCCAAAGCATTTACTCAGATGATACATTTCACTTTAAATTTGATTCTAGCTTCAACTGGACTGTTTTCTAATTACATTTCTGGTGTAGGTTTCATCCTTATATCCATGTGAGCTGAGTTATTCACAGTTAGAATTTTATTGCATCTAAATTACAAGTTTGGAATGTTGCTTCATATGTAATTAATTTGAGTAATTGTCATGGGTCTGCTAAACAGCCCATGTTCATTGAGATGAGGCTTTATAAATCAGACAGGCAGTGGGTCTACCAGGAGAGTTGGTGCAGTAGAGAAAGACTGCAATAGCTAGTGGTGTTTTCATGTGTAATTAGAAAATGCATCATTCTCCAATTAAGGAAATTAATTAAAATCAAGCAGATGGTAATCAAGGCATATTGCAATATAATTTTCCCTAGTACATGCATTACTCTCAGGTGCTATCAGTGTACACTATTGGTTTTGTACTGTAAATTTAGCTCCAAGGTACATTATCCTTCTTCTGACTTAGTTTTCAATGTTTTTCATTGAACTGTACAATTAATCCTGTGCTACACATAAAAGGCAGTGGCTACAAAACTTTTATTATGGGATATTGTTCTTGTCCACAATAGTCCTGGGTCAAATACAAACTTAGATTAGCAAATATTTTGTCCATATCCCAATTATTCTCATTGTTATATGTGATGTGTTGTGATAACATTGATCATGTAATATAATGAGAATAATTGTGATATTGACCCTGGAAAACAGAACAGTTGCTCACTTTATAAACATTTAACATTCTCTATAAAAATAATTGACACAGAAATTGCATCATTTGTTATTTTCTTTTCAACATCTCAGGGCTCCCAAGGGAAGGTAGGTAATAAGACTGGCAAGAATGGCAAACATCCAACAAAAGCTAAAAATTAAAAATGTCAAAACAACCTGTAGCATTTTCTTCATTTATCAGCAAGCAATTCTGAATAATGGAGCCGCCTAGAAACCCAAGGACCAGTTTCCCCTGCTGCAAGGGCTGAAATTTCAAAAGATACAAGTGACAGTAGCTAGAGTAGCCCTTTCACTTTCAGTCATTCAAAAGGGCTCAAATATGTTACTCTCCTTAGCATACTAAAGATTTACATGTACACTCCATGTACTTCTTAGGATGCATAACTGTATTCATATTTTTGTGAGAACAGATGGGAAAACATCCTTTCAAGACATTTTTGATCCATTCCAGTTGGTAACAATATCTGGGTCCCTGTCCAAGGCTCTAAGTACACTCCATTTTAAATGAGTTTGGCCAAATTTGTCGAGTAACTACAACAGACTTAGCATCATGAAGCTGAAGTGTCACTTAGGGGTTGCAGCATGGCAACCCCTGACCTCCAATCAAGTTACAAGAAAGCAGTCTCCACCAACAAAGGGCAAAGAAGAGCTGACTGACAGATTTTGGGAGGGGCCAGGGCTGGCTGATGCAACACCCAGGGGGATAAAACAGTGAGCAGCCATCTTGAAGATGAACTGGTCATGTCAGGTGCAAGAAGGGCAGTTACCAGCACTGCAGCTTTTTTGTTATGTAGTCCTTTGTTGTAAGTATCCTTTCTATATTCTTTAATATCGTCTATTTTTAATATAATATAATATAATAGTAATAAATTAGCCTTCTGATAAGATGGAGTCAGATGCATCATTCCTGCCTTTGTCAGGGCATCCCGTGTTTACAATACCAAGGAGCAGCCAGCATACATGCTGCAGTCAGAAAGGGATTGGGGGAGAGGTCTTTATCCTCTAGGTAGTGAAGATCCATGTGTTGACTCCAAACAGATGGATCTATAATCCATTTGTGTGGTATAATCCATAAGCAGTACTCATAGTTGGGTAAATATATGTCTTGGTTTGAACAGACAGGTGTCTGCTAAGGAAGGCAGGAGCCTCCCCTGAAATGGAAAATGTAAACCCCTTCCCTCCAAATTATTACGATTTTGAAATTAAGGGGCTCTCAGGCAAAGATATGGGAGCAGGAACAATAGTTCTTTACTAGGAAAATTAAAAATACAAATGCAATAGCACAAACAAAAAACAAAAAACAAACAAAAAAAAAAACAACCACTGAGAGAGTCAGAATATGACCTGACACCCTGTTGGTCAGGGTGTTGGTAGCAGTCCTATTAAATGGTGGCTACAGTCCTCCTGGAGTGACAGATGTGGTTCTGTTGAAGAAGTGATCTTGTAGAAGGGTGTAGTTTTCCTCTGAAGGTCCAGTGGTGGTGTAGATGGGCCTGGTCTTCCTCTGGGAATCTAGTGGAGAAGACAGCTGCTCCTCTGGGAATCCAGTGTGGAAAAGGCTGCCTGTGGTCTTCCAATTCTCAGATTATTTCCAGGTAGGAATGCTTGCCTCCTCCC
>NW_005055602.1:0-8005 GCF_000277835.1 Geospiza fortis
GGGGAAAAAAGAGAAGGGGAAAAAAGTGGGGAAAAAGGAGGGGAAAGGAAGGGAAAAAGAGGAGGAAAAGGAGGAGAAAAAGGGTGAGGAATAAAAAAATGAGGGAAAAGGGGCAGGGAAAAAGGGGTGGGAAAAAAGGGACAAGAAAAAAGAGTGGGGAAATGGAAAGAAAGAAGGGCAGGATAAATGGAGGGGGTGAGGAAAGAGCAGGAAAAAAGGGCAGGAAAAGAGCAAGAGAAAAAGTGAGGGAATAAAGGATGGGGGAAAAAGATAGGAAAAATGGAGAGGAAAAAGGACAGGAAAAAAGGGATGGGAAAATGGAGAGGAAAAGAGAAGGAAAAAAGGTGGAGAAAAGGGTAGAAAAAACGGTGGGGAAATGGCAGGGAAATAGGAGGGGAAAGGGCAGGAAAAACTGAGGGAGAAAGGGTGGGAAGAAAAAGGACAGGGAAAAGGAAAGGAGGGGAAAAGGGTGGGAAAAGGGCAGGAAAAATGAAGAGAAAAAGGTCAGGAAAAAGTGAGGAAAATGGAGGGGAAAACAAGGGTGGGGAATAAAAAAAGGTGGGGAAAAAAGATGGGAAAAAAGGTGGGAAAAAAGGGGCAAGAAAGGAGTGGGAAAATGGAAAGAAAAAAGGGCAGGAAAATGGAGGGGGGAAAGGAGATGGGGAAAAGGAGGGGGAAAATGGAGAGAAGAAGATGGGGAAAAAGGGACAAGAAAAAGGGACAAGAAAAAATGGGAAAATGAAAAAAGGGAGGGAAATGAGGAAAAAGTGGGGAAAATAGAGGTGGAAAAAGGGTGGGGAATAAAAAAAGGGTGGGAAAAAGATGGGAAAAAAAGGGCAGGAAAAAGGGCAGGGAAAAAAGGGGGGAAAAAAGGGGCAAGAAAAAACAAGTGGGAAAATGGAAAGAAAAAAGGGCAGGAAAAATGGAGGGGGAAAAAAGAGGAGGGGAAAAAGGGGGGGAAAGGATGGGAAAAAGAGGAGGAAAAAGGGTGGGGAATAAAAAAAGGTGGGGAAAAAAGATGGGAAAAAAGGCAGGAAAAAAGGCAGAAAAATTGAGGAAAAAAGGGGCAAGAAAGGAGTAAGAAATGGAAAGAAAAAGGGCAGGAAAATGGAGGGGAGAAAGGAGATTTGGAAAAAAGGGGGAAAATGGAGAGAAGAAGGTGGGGGGAAAGGGACAAGAAAAAAGGGCCAAGAAAAAATGGGAAAATGGAAAGAAAAAAAGGTGGGGGAAAAAGGGGAGAAAAATGAGGAAAAAGTGGGGGAAATAGAGGAGGAAAAAGGGCAGGAAAAAGAGTGGGGAATAAAAAAAGGGTGGGGAAAAGGGGCAAGAAAAAAAGAGGGGAAAATGGAAAGAAAAAAGGGCAGGAAAATGGAAGGGGAAAAGTAGATGGAGAAAAAAGAGGGGGGAAATGGAAAGAAGAAGGTGGGGAAATAAAGGACAAGAAAAAAAATGGGAAAATGGAAAGAAAGAAGGGTGGGGAAAAAAAGGGGGGAAAAATAAGGAAAAAGTGGGGAAAACAGGAGGAAAAAGGGCAGGAAAAACGGCAGGGAAAAAAGGGTGGGAAAAAAGGGGCAAGAAAAAAAGAGTGGGGAAATGGAAAGGAAAAGGGGCAGGAAAAATGGAGGGGGAAAAAAAGGAGGGGAAAAAGGGGGGGAAAGGATGGGAAAAAGAGGAGGAAAAAGGGTGGGGAATAAAAAAAGGTGGGGAAAAAAGATGGGAAAAAAGGCAGGAAAAAAGGCAGAAAAATTGAGGAAAAAGGTGGGAAAAAAGGGGCAAGAAAGGAGTGGGAAATGGAAAGAAAAAGGGCAGGAAAATGGAGGGGAGAAAGGAGATTTGGAAAAAAGGGGGAAAATGGAGAGAAGAAGGTGGGGGGAAAATGGAGGGGGAAAAAGGGGAGAAAAATGAGGAAAACGTGGGGGAAATAGAGGAGGAAAAAGGGCAGGAAAAAGAGTGGGGAATAAAAAAAGGGTGGGGAAAAGGGGCAAGAAAAAAAGAGGGGGAAATGGAAAGAAAAAAGGGCAGGAAAATGGAAGGGGAAAAGTAGATGGAGAAAAAAGAGGGGGGAAATGGAAAGAAGAAGGTGGGGAAATAAAGGACAAGAAAAAAAATGGGAAAATGGAAAGAAAGAAGGGTGGGGAAAAAAAGGGGGGAAAAATAAGGAAAAAGTGGGGAAAACAAGGGGATCCATGGGGGGTGGGGGGGAAAATTCCAGAGAATTCTGAGGGAATTCCAGGGAATCCAATGGGAGCTGGGAATTCTCTGGGTTGGAGCCACCTGGAGAGAAAAAAAGAAAAAAGAATCAGGATTTTAGCAAAAAAATTCCAGGTTTTTAGATAAAAAATTCAATTTTTAAACCCTAAAATGTCATTTTTGGGGCCAACTCCAGCATTTTCAGAGAGGAAATCCACATTTGTAGGATCTAACCTCAGTTTTTAGGGAGAAAAATCCCAGTTTTAGGATCTAAACTTGGATTTGCTGGGGAAAAATTCCTCATTTTTAAGGTTAAATTTTCCATTTCTAGGATCTAACCCAAATTTTTTTTAGGGGAAAAAGAATCCCATTTTTAGGGTCTGAAATTTCAAAATTACGTTTTAGAGTCAAAAATGTCACTTTTAGGGCCAAATCCTACATTTTTAGATCCCAAATCCTGATTTGTAGGATCCACTTCCTTTTTAGGATTAAACCTGAATATTTTTAGGGAAAACCTCGCATTTTTAAGACCAAAATCTCCCATTTTTAGGGCAAAATCCCTGATTTTTAGAGCCCAAATTCCTCATTTTGAGGCTGTAAATCTCATTTTTATCAACCCAAATCCTGGGTTTTTAATACTCACTTCCTTTTTAGGATAAACCCTCCCATTTCTGAGGCCCAAATTCCCATTTTAAGGTCCAAATCCCCCCTTTTCAGGCCCAAAATCCCAATTTTAACATCCAAATCCCAATTTCTGATGCCAAAATCCCAATTTGAAGGTAAAAATCCCATCTGAACATCCCAATCCCACATTTTTAGAGGGAAAAAAATTCCCAATTTTAATGTCCAAATCCCAGATTTTTAGAGGTCAAAATCCCAATTTTAAGGTCCAAATCCCCCTTTTTCAGGCTAAAATCCCAATTTCTGAGGTCCAAGTCCCAATTTTTAGAGGCCAAAATCCCAATTTGTGAGGCCAACCCCCCAATTCTAATGTCCAAATCCTGATTTTTGAGGCCAAAATTCCAATTTTTAGACCCAAACTCCACATTTTTGAGGCCGAAACCCCACATTTTTAGCCGCCAAAATCCCAAATTTTAAAGTTCAAATCCCAATTTTTATGCCCAAATTCCAAATTTCTCAGGCCAAAATCCCCTTTTAACATCCGAATCCCAAATTTTTGAGGCCAAAATCCCGATTTTTGAGGCCAACCCCCCAATTCTGATGTCCAAATCCTGATTTTGGAGGCCAAAATTCCAATTTTTAGACCCAAACCCCACATTTTTGAGGCCAAAATCCCAAATTTTTAGCAGCCAAAATCCCAATTTTAACATCCAAATCCCCCATTTTTAAGGCCAAAATCCCAATTTTTGAGTCCAAACCCCTTTCATTTCCCACCCTTTCTCTGGGAATTCCAAAATTCAGTTTCTCACCGGGAATTTCTGGGATAAAATCTCCATTGGTTCTTTGGGCCACTTCCTCCAGAGTGAGGAGTGGCTTCTCCTGCGGAACTTCCTCGGGGAACGATCCCAAATCCTTCCCTAGGAGCAGAATTCCCTCAAAAATCCACGGAAAAGAACCCCCCTCACCCTGTTCCTGCCGTTTTACCCCCAAAATCTCCTCAGAAATCCCCAAAATCCCGTCAGAAATCCCAAAAAATCCCCTCAGAAATCCCAATATTTCCCAGCCTGATCATGCAAGTTTCCCCTGGAACAAACCCAAATCCTTCTCTGAGCACAAAATTCCTTCAAAATTCCATGGAAAAGAACCTGCCTCATCCTTTTTAGCTGTTTTACTCCAAAAATCCCCTCAGGAATCCCCAAAATTCCTGGCCTGACCTAGTAATCCAAAATTCCATGGAAAAGAACTCCCCTCACCATTTTATCCCAAAAATCCCCTCAGAAATCCCAAAATTTCCCACAATTTCCTCAGATATTTCCTCAGATATTTCTCCATGAATGATCCTAAATCTGATCCTAAATCCTTCCCTTTGACCAGAATTCCCTCAAACACCCACGCAAAAGAACTCCCCTCACCCTTTTCCTACCGTTTTATCCCAAAAATCCCCTCAGAAATCCCAAAAAATCCCCTCAGAAATCCCAAAATTTCTCAGTCTGATCATGCAATTTTCCCCTGGAACGATCCCAAATCCTTCCCTGGGAGCAGAATTCCCTCAAAAATCCATGGAAAAGAACTTCTCTCACCCTTTTCCTGCTCTTTTATCCCAAAAATCCCCTCAGAAATCCCAAGAGTCCCCTCAAAAATCCCAAAAAATCCAGAAAAAAATCCCCTCAGAAATCCCAAAAATTCCCAGCCTGACCTCACAATTTCCTCAGGAATTTCTCTGGAATGATCCCAAATCCAGCCCTGCGTGGGCAATTCCCTCAAAAATCCACGGAAAAGAACCTCCCTCACCCTTTTCCTGCCATTTTATCCCAAAAATCCCCTCAGAAATCCCAAAAAATTCCCAGTCTGACCTCGCAATTTCCTCCAGAATTTCTCCAGGAAGGATCCCAAATCCTCCCTGCACGCACAACTCCCACAAAAAATCCATGGAAAAGAACCTCCCTCACCCTTTTCCTGCCGTTTTACCCCAAAAATCTCCTCAGAAACCACAAAAATTCCCCTCAGAAATCCAAAATTCCCCTCAGAAATCCCAAAAATTCCCAGCCTGACCTTGCAATTTCCCCCGGGGACAATCCCAAATCCTTCCCTGTGACCAGAATTCCCTCAAAATTCCATGGAAAAGAGCTCCCCCATCACAATTTTCCTGCTTTTTTATCCCAAAAATCTCTTCAGAAATCCCAAAATTCTCTCAGAAATCCCAAAAGTTCCCCTCAGAAATTCCAAAAATTCCCAGCCAGAAACTGGAAATTCTTCAGGAATTTCTCCAGGAACGATCCCAAATCCTCCCCTGTGACCAGAATTCCCACAAAAATCCATGCAAAAAAAACCCCTCCCTCACCCTTTTCCCACCATTTTATCCCAAATATCTCCTCACAAATCCCAAAATTCCCTCAGAAATCTCAAAAAAATCCCCTCAGAAATCCTAAAAATCCCTCACAATTTCTTCAAGGATTTCTCCAGGAATGATCCTAAATTCTTCGCTGTGACCACAATTCCCTCAAAAATCCACAGAAAAGAACCCCCCTCACCCTTTTCCTGCTGTTTTATCCCAAAAATCCCCTCAGAAATCCCAAAATTCCCTCCAAAATCCCAAAAATCCCCTCAGAAATCCCAGAATTTCTCAGCCTGATCATGCAATTTTCCCCTGGAACGATCCCAAATCCTTCCCTGGGAGCAGAATTCCCTCAAAAATCCATGGAAAAGAACTTCCCTCACCCTTTTCCTGCTCTTTTATCCCAAAAATCCCCTCAGAAATCCCAAGAGTCCCCTCAAAAATCCCAAAAAATCCAGAAAAAAATCCCCTCAGAAATCGCCAAAATCCCCAGCCTGACCTCACAATTTCCTCAGGAATTTCTCCAGGATGCCACATCCTGCCCTGTGACCAGAATTCCCACAAAAATCCATGGAAAAGAACCCCCGTCACCCTTTTCCTGCTGTTTTATCCCAAAAATCTCCTCAGAAATCCCAAAAATCTCCTCAAAAATCCCCAAAAATCCCCTCAGCACCCCCGGGCCCGGGCTCACCTCGGCACTCCGAAGCCCAGTGCCCTTTCCCGCCACACCGGAAGCAAACGTCGGCTCCGCCCCCGAACTTTTTTCTCCATTTTTGCTTCCAAACCTGGAAAAAAAAAATCCCAAATCCTAAAATTCCATCGGGGGAGAGGTCGGGAATGCCCAAAATAAAAAATTTGGGAAGTTTCACCTGTTTGCGGAGGAATTTTCCCCTCATGGATGCGCGGGAATACGATTTTCTCTTCAGGTTGAGGCGGACGAAATTGCCCCGGGCCGGGGCTCTGAGGGAAAAAGGGATTAAAAACGGCGGGAAAATGGGAAAAAATGGAAAAAAATTAGGAATTTTGGGATGAGGCTTTTTGGGATTTTTCGGATTTTGGGGTCTTTAATCTTGGGATTTTTTGGGTACTCAGATTTTGGGATTTTTTTTTTTATTTTGGGGGTTTTGAATTTTGGGGTCTCAGATTTTGTGGTTCTTGGATTTTTGGGATTTTTTTTGATTTTGGGGTTCTTGGATTTTTGGGATTTTTTGGATTTTGGGGTCTTTCATTTGGGTTTTTTGGGGTTTGCAGGTTTTTGGGATTTTGGGGTCTAAGTTTGGGGATTTTTCAGATTTTCGGGATGCAGACTTTTGGGGTTTTTAATTTGAGGATTTTTTGTGATTTTGGGAGTCTCAAATTTTGGGGTCTCTGATTTTGTGGTTCTTGGATTTTTGGATTTTTTTTAGATTTTGGGGTTCTCGGATTTTTGGGGATTTTTAAAATTTTTGGGATTTTTCGGGTTTTGGGGTCTATAATTTTGGGGTTCTGATTTTTGGGGTTCTCAGATTTTGGGGTCTTTAATTTGGGGGATTTTTCTGATTTTTGGCGTCCTTAATTTTGGGGTTTTCCAATCTTGGAAAGGCAGGAAAGAAAAGCAGAAAAAAGGGGGGAAAAGGAGGAAAAAAAGTGGGAAATGCTGGAAAAGGTGGGAAAAGTGGAAAAAAGGAGGGAAAAGCTGGGAAAGACTTGGGAAAATGTGGGGAAATGAGGAAAAAGCTGGGAATAATGGGAAAAAGCCATGGAAAAGTGGAAAAGTGGGGAAAGAGATGGGAAAAGCTGAAAAAAACCCAGGAAAAGTGGAAAAAATTGGGAAAAAGGTGGAAAAAATTGGGGAAAAGGTAGGAAAGGTGCAAAACGTGGGAAAAGTGGGAAAAAATGGGAAAAAGCTGGGAAAAGCTGGAAAAAGGGCCAGAAAATTGGGGAAAAGGCAGGAGAAGTTTAGAAAAAAGGTGGGGAAAAGGCAGGAAAACACCTGGAAACAGGGCAGGAAAAAGGCGGGAAAAGGAGCAAAAAAAGCAGAAAATGCTGGAAAAAGCAAAAAAAAAAACCGGCAGGAAAAATTGGGGAAAAGTGGGAGATGCTGGAAAAGGTGGGAAAAGTGGAAAAGAGGTGGAAAATTCCAGAAAAAAGGTGGGGAAACATTTCAAAAAAAGGTGGGAAATGCGGAATTACCGAGCCCTGCGTGTGGTTTTGGGTTCTTCCTCCTCCTCTTCCTCTTCCTCCTCCAGGAATTCTCCGGATCCGTTTGGGAATTTTTCCTTCTCCTTTTCCTTTTCCTTCTCCTTTTCTGGGTTTTCCCTCAGCTCAGGAATTCCGGGTTTGGATTCTCTGCCCACCTTGGCCGGAGCCTCGACGTCTCCATCCCCGTCCCGGGGCCTTTTCCTCCCCACATTCCCCAAAACTTCCGCCGCAGGTCCCGAAAATTCCCAGGTTTTTTGGGATTCCTCGCACCTCTGGATCCAGGCGGGGTCCAGAGATGCCAAGGTTTGGGCCACGCTCCGTTGGAGCCGCTGGAATTTTCCAGGAATGGGGAAAAAATTGGGATTTTGGTCTGGGAATTCTGGGGAATTTTGGGGATTTTTTTTCAGGGAGGGAGGAAGGGAAAATTCTGGGAATTCTGGGGAATTTTTGGGATTTTCTGCTGGAATTTCAGCTCCCAGCTCTGGGAGTTTTTGGGAATTTTGGGGATTTTTTCCCAGTGAGGTTGGAAGGAAAAGCTCTGGGAATTTTTGGGAATTCTTGGGATTTTCTGCTGGAATTTCAGCTCCCAGCTCTGGGAATTCCTGGGAATTTGGGGGATTTTTTCCCAGTGAAGTTGGAAGGGAAAACTCTGGGAATTTTGGGGATTTTTTGGGATTT
>NW_005055603.1:0-7994 GCF_000277835.1 Geospiza fortis
TTTTCTGAACAGCTCAGAACTTAAAACTGTAGTTTGGTTTATTGTTAGCTGATACAGGAATTTCAGAAAAAAAAGCAAGGAGAAGGATACTTTGTAGAAACCTTTTCTTATTATTTCTTTGGTTTTTATTTGCATGTAGAACACTTGTTAGTACTGCCAGGAAGAGCTTTTAGAAAAGTTTGCAGAGTTTAAAATAAGTAACAAAGAAGCTCAACTGGAGATTGAAAACTGGCAAGACTTGGGAAAAGACTTGAAAACAATAAAACATGAGGAGTTTAGCAACAAGAGCAAGTGACATACAAGTGGGAATGATGGAGTTGAGGCAGCAGAATCACATTATCACAGTGGTTTAGGTGGAAACCATAATAGGAAAGGCATATTTTAAAGCAGCCTCTACTACTCAGTATTGACATACTGTTGAGATACATTTAATTGTATAATTTAGTCCATCTACCAGAATTTTTGAGGGACCTTGATATATAAGCTTTATTTAAAAAGTTGTCTGGGTAAAATGTCACAAACTTTCTTAACTCATTTTTCATTTTCTGACGGATTTTAGTATCAGTAGGTCCTTTGCTTATGCTTCCATCTTCAACATTCTCTACATTTCCAGCAGATGCATAAGTTTTTTACAACATATAGTTTGTCTCTTGCACAGAATCTCCCATTTCTTATGTGTCACTCCAAAAAGCAAATGGGACACAGCCACTTTCCAGCTTAGGAAAGACTTCATTTCCATGGGCAGTGAACTAATTCCATTCAATCTAAATGGCTAAATTGACGGAAACATGAACAAAGGAAGAGGAGAGAAGCACTCCATAGACATAATATGTGATGTCATGTGACAGCACCATTGGCATTAGGATAATTATCTAGACGCAGTAGGAAAAGAACAAGTTAAAATTTGGATAAGACCTTTGGGTCCAGATAAGAACCTTGTTCTTCACTAATTCAGTTTAGGTTTTTATATCCTCCCTGTTTAAATTCTCTTCACGACTGCAGATTTTCTCCACATTCTGTCAGTTTTCTCCCTAGCTTTTCTCTGTACTGTTAAAAAGACCTGATCTTCAGTCTAAAATTGATTCAGTTATAGCAGCTGTAGAAATTACTTTAATTTAACTAGTTGGCAGAAGTTGTAAAGTTCATTTCATTAAAAATGCGTCTCATTTAGTAAAAAGAAGACTTGTACTAATGGCCTAGTACATCTCAGTAATTTATCCCAACTGAACTGAAAGGAAAACTAGATACCTTTTGCCATTAATTGCTAAAAATTCTATATTTTGATTGATTTTTATGAACTCAGCTACAGATTGCATTCATTGTGGTCCACGCTATTTTGTTGTATTACACAAAAAGAGAAAGCAGAATCTGAATATTCTATCTTCCTGCATTGAATTCTGTTATTTGAGGTTGCTGCTTGCTGTTTCCAGTTATTTATCACTGGTTTTCTCAAGAGAATAGTGACCATCTTGATATGGTCTTTGGTCTGTTCATGTGTGGATCCTTTCTCAATCAGATGAGCTGGAATAATTTTAATTATTTGCTGTGGCTTTGCTTGTAAGTCAAAGGTACTAGAAGAGTATTCAGCATCAAGATCTGAGGAGGGAGGGAAGAAGAGGGAACTTCAGATGTGAACCTGGGTGCTGGGTGAGGTAGCATAGCTGGCACTGGAAAACAGTTAATAGGCAATGTGTTTCCACCAATCCTCAAAAGTTCTGAAGAATTAGTAGCTTTATGGGAATTTAGAATTGTAAGCATCAATGGAATGATGACTGTTCTGCTACTAATGGTGTTAACATTACGGAATATTTGCAGATACCCCACCTTTGCTATTTGAAGCATCTTCTCTGGAGAATGCATTTCAAATTGGAGGTTACCCTTGGCATTATATCATCACACCGAACAAGAAAAAACATAAAGGAGTCTTCCATATTTGTTCTCTAAAAGACAATGCTTTGGTAATACATTCAGAAAGCAGCTTCTCTGAAATTAATGTGTATTATGTTTGTCTTCATCTCTTATTCTGAGTAGGTATAATACCTTTGTTTACCAGTGCAGTGCTTTCACTCCAGTATCAAATTAGCTATCCCATGGAGTCATGTGTAAAATGCTTTTTTCTGAATCAGTGCTGCTTTTCATATTTCCTTCATTCCAATACAACAGTGGTGCAGTCAGAGCTACACAGCACTGTATCATGACTTAAGTCTCATTACCTGTTTCCTTGCATGGTAACATCCTAATGCACTTCTGACTAGTCAGCCTACTAAATGCTGACTACAGAATTATTTTAAATTTTATAATATTGCAGAGTAAATGTCCTTACTGTTTGTAGTTTACCTTTGACTTGTAACTTTTTTCTCTCCCTAACAAAAGATTTGATTGCTCAGTTTAATCCCCTTCTGTCCCTATAAAGGTTTTATTAGTTAGTTTAATCTGTTCCTAATTATTTTTATGTACTATTCATCATATGAATACTATTTTTTGTGAGCTGTCCATCTCAGCTTTTATTTTGAATGTGGAATTGACCTGAAGATCATTCTGTATTTCAAGCAACTTCTGGGCCTGTTAAGAGTTTCTTGACTAAAAAGTCTTATCTGTAAATGTCCTTATCTCTTTTGCTTGCCTGATCAATTATTTTCCCTCCTTATTTTCAAAACTGATGTTCCACAATTGTAGCTGAAGATCAATTTTGATTCAAATAGACTTGCAATTGTTTCTCATCTGCTTTTTTTCCTATGTGGGTTCATATATTTGGCAATTGAATGATGGATGTCAGCTAAATTTAATAACAGAAAGCCACTGCCAAAATCCTGAGATTTGGACTGGCTTGCATGTGATTGCTGAAATCTCATGGTATTCCAGGCTTACATGCTCCACAAATAATTTGCACAAAGGAGGCTAAGCCTGAGGTTTGAAGCTCAAGTCAAACTCTGTGCTAATGTTTGTTGCATGTCTTTCCATTTGCCATGTCTTGGATACTCAAATAGCTGGAATTGTTGAAGTGTTTGCACAGTGTAGGTTAAATCTTCATTCTGCTTAGTTTCAGGAGAGATAGGACAATATATAGCTACGGTACAAGGTTATTGCTTATTGCATATTAAAAATCTCAAAACTACTTTATCTTGAATTTCTTGAGAATTGGAACTGAGTTTTTTTTATTACTGTTGTTGTTCGTTTTATTATTGTTCCACTGCCATCCTTTCTAGTCATGTTTAGGAGCAATACTTACAAACCTCCAGAGGTATATAGTGAGGAGCTCAGTATTTCCTCTTTAATTAGATCTGGGAAACTTTCAAAATACTAATATTCTAAATTTTCCTTTTCTTCTTCAGGCAAAAAATGGCATACAGGATATGAAATGCTGTTCACTTGAACCTGACTGGATATATTTCCATCCAGATATGTCAGGCAGAATAATCCACGTGGGACCAAATTTGATAAAGTATGAGCCTCTTTTACTCAAATCTTTTATTCATTAGGGAAGTTGCATAACTGCATAAATTTAGTAGTCTGACGATTTGCAGGCCCAAACACTCATCAGACTATAGAAACTGTAAAATCTATTAATTTGTCAGAATCAAACATTCTTCTAGAAACATCTGCAGATTTTGGTGTGATGAATATGAGCACTAGAGGCCACAGTTTACATTTTGGTATGAAAAATACTCAAGGACCACTGTATCAAAATTCCACTGATAAACATAAATTACCAAAATAACTAATTTCCATTTTATTTCTTTACATTGTTTTGATGTACTAGATAAAAAAATTCTATAGAAATGTTGTAGTAAGCAGATTAGAATACATTACTTACTTTGTAATTTGTTTCTTTTGTAGAGTCTTAAAGCTTAAGGAAGTTAAAAATCATGCAGATCAAATGGAGATTGCAGAAGATTTTACAATTGTAGCCAACAGAGAAAACTGTGTGAGTTTAGTGTCTGAGATCACAATGTGGGAGTTTCAGCTATAAAGAGGGGGTTTGCATATTTGAGTAATCACTGTGTTTTATGGGCTTTATCCAAGGTTTATTGAAAGACATGTTCTGTCTTCATTGGACTTCAAGCGGTATGAAAAGAATTTTGAAAACAATAACACTTTCAGGATAGATTTCTGAAACCTTCAGTCTTTTCTTTAGTTTTTAGTGTTCTTTAGGGTGTGCAGTGTAACAATGTATCATGGATATAAAACATACTTAAAAGATGGTGACAGATTTCCTTCAAATGAAGGTGCCACCAAGTGATAATCGTGTGCTTTTCTGGTGCTCAGGTAAGTTGATCATACAAATGCTAGAAAAGTTTCGAGTCTCTGATAAGTTAGGGGCAAGTCTTCATAAGACAACAAAGACACTACATTGCTTCCAAAAGTCCATTACTTTTCCTGGCCATGCATGCCTGTCATTCTCTTGTGCCAAATTTGACATTCATCTAACCCTTGGTGAGCCAAGTCAGTGCTCTAAAATAACAGAATAACCTGGCAGAAAAGGTGAGTACTTTCTGCTTGCTTGTTTTGCTGAACTGGAGCAGAACAGGACTGAGTCATCAATGGATCAGAAGGGTAGAACCAAGTGTGAGAGGATGATTTAAAACTAGTGGTAGAACTGAGCTCTTTAATCACTTCAGTTGTTTGATGAAGTCTTTTGTGATATAGAATCACAAAGACAATATAATGTCAAAAAGGTTAAAGAGCACACATGAAAATAATTCTAGGTAGTGCCTGGAACTGTCATTTTGATTCAGCAGACAAGGTTATGTCTTACCTAAAAGCAAGTTTTTGTAGTTTGAATACTGTAAAATGTGCAAATCTGTGATGCTAATTTTTAAGCTTTTGTGGGAAAAAAGGTTTGTGTATTAAAAATCTTCACAAACTCAAGAACAAAACCTGTATTGAATTCAAAAACTAAACGCCAGTTGCCATCTAATAACTTGCCATAGTGCTTTAAGAGAGTTGTGTAGGTAACTTCTGTTACAGTAAGAAGAAAGAAATATTAGTTCTAATCCTGCCTATGCTGTGCTTATTCATTTTGACTTCTATTAAGACACTGATAACCTATTTTTTAATATTTCTGGTGTTAATGAAGCCCAGTGGAAGCAGCCATGGTGGTTTAAGATGCTACTTCTCCCATCTTCTGGAAGTTTAGGAAAAAACAGTGGTGATTTAGCAGTCTTAATTCGCATTCCAGCATCTTGGTTCTAGTCACTTCTGTTCAAAAAATTATGGTAGCTGAGAACCTTTGCCACCTCTGTGGAACACCTCTGAATATGAGTAAACAGCAATAAAATCTCAGGTAAAATCCCCAAGTTCATGAACTCATAAAGAAAACAGCAGCACCAGGGCTATAGCTAATGAGTAAAACAAGGTCAGAAGGCAAAATGTATGGAACAGATACATTGTCAAATGGATAGAAACAACTTTGCTCCGAAGTCTAGAGACACTTTTTTATGTTTCTCCAAAGGTGAACAACAATGTTACTGTAACAGCTTCTGGTCGGGTGGTGAAGAAGCGTTTCACCTTGCTGGATGATGACCCAGAACAAGAGGTAACTGAAGTGAGAGCACTTCAGGGATTGTTTCAGTGTTTAGTTAGCCAGAAGCCCTTCTTGTTTCAAGGGCAGTGGGTGTAACCATTAGCTCTCTATATCCTTGAATTCTTTATTCCTCTTCTCTTTGTCTTCTTCCAATAGCTTCACATACTGTTTATCATCTTTTCTCCTTGGTCAGCATTTGAGCTTTGTGTTTTTTCTTTCCTTCAAGAACTGCTCTTATGCCTCACATTATCATAATTCCATGTGACTTCAATGGCACAGAAAAGATATGTTAATGTAACAAACCATTATTTTCTCCATTTAAATATCTACTTTGAACATTTCTTATAAAGCATTTTATGAAATGAAAGAAACTTTTTCTTTTCCTCTGCTTTAGGATTCTCTTGTCTTTTTTAAAGAATCTCCCAACTTTATTTTTCTCTCTCAGTTACTTTGACTGGAATGTAGGATAAGGTGTTGAGCACTTTTCCTTTATGTAACTGCTTCTTGAGATTGAAAACACCACTTGAGTCTTTAAAGGTTGTGAAAAATATTTTTTAGCTCTCTATCTAGAGCTGGATCTGTAATTGACATAAGTACAACAGGTAAAATTCATCAGTTTCTGGCAGTCACTTCTATTCTATTCTTTATTCTGAGGAAGTAGATTTTACTATGGTAAAAATACAGCACAGTCCAGTATAACCCTTAAGGGTCTGCAGTTTATTCACTTTTTCTTTTAACCATAATAAAATAATTGCACACTAATTTTTTTTTCCTGTTGTTATACTTGTGATTCCAGTAAATGTTTTTACATTATGGAAGAAAAGGACTGGCTTGAATTTAGAGTATGTCACAGCGAGATAAAGGCAATTAAGGTCATTCACAATCTTCATATTTTGGTATCAGTTCTTCACTGACCTATAATCTGTGGAGCAAGAGAGATCTGAACACAACATACAGATATTCATGGAATTACTCTAATGTACCCATTCCCTCAAAACCATTGATGGTTTAAAGCTACACTGTCTAATAACATTTCTGCTTCAAGAGCCTAAATATACTTCTTGGTCACTTTAGAAGTACTTGTTTTATATTTCTTATATGCTCCATATAAAATACATGTACTTGCACATTAGGATTTTTCAGAACATCACTTCCTTTTCTCCTACTTAAGGAATTTTGCTGAAATACCCTGACAACTCATGTTGGGAAAAATGCCTGTTGGGTATCGGGTTCCCGAAGTTTTCTTTTGGATGAGAAGACTTAAGAACTAGAATTTGTCCATACTACTTTCACATGAAGAAAAAATAGCTATGCAATTTAGGTAGAGGGGAATGTGAATTTGTGTTTGATTTGTAAACTTGAAGTTTGTTTTTCCTAAGACGTTCAAAATTGTGGACTATGAAGATGAATTGGATTTACTGTCCACTGTGGCAGTTACTCAGATAGGAGCTGATGGAAGAGCTCACCTTGACTTTCATTGCAATGAACATGGGATTCTGCTTAAGAGTATTCCATTAAAGGAGTCCTGGGATGTGGTGAGGAAAATTCTTGTCTTTTGTTCCCACTGTCTCTTCCCCATACTCATTCACATACCACTTCTGTTTAGATTTTAAGCAGGTATATAAGTAGCAAAGGGATGAGATTTGCATAAAATAACAATTACAACTCTAAAATTTTAAGTACTCCATCAGACAGTAGTTAATTTACCTGAAAATCTCCATTATTTGAAGTCATGATTGTGGGTGATTTTTTTGGTTGTTTTGTTTGGAGTTTTTTTGTTTGGGGAAAGGGTTGTCCTTAATGTATTTCTGAAGTATTTATCAACTTAAATACTCTGTGGCTAGTTACGTCAGACTAACTTCAACTTGTAAAGACTCTCCCTTGTTTAACTTGAAGTCCTCATGTATAAAATGAAGTACAGACCTCATTGTATATATATTTGGGAAGATAGAATGGGCTGTTCATCAGTCCAAATTTAGGTGGACATCCAGCTTAGATGGTCTGAAATGTTCAGCACTGTTACACCTCTTTTATCAGTGACTGCATAGGCAACTTGTGATCTTAAATCAGATGCTCTGAACTTAGATTCCTAAAATAGGGATGTGAGAAACCTCTCAAAAGTTATAAAATTCTGTCCTTTATCTGGAAGAGTAATCTCTGTGTATCCACACAAAATTTCTGCCTGATCATGGAGTTCAACAAATTTTTTGTTCCTTGTGGAAAATGATAGATATTAGCAAGTTGTGGAAATAGAGACTGCAACCTGAACTTTTTTTTTTCTCATTTCAGACTTACAGTCATGAAGTTTACTTTGACAAAGACCTCGTATTGCATATAGAACAGAAGCCTAATAGGAGATTCAGTTGTTATGTTTACCAAATGGTATGTGATACTGCAAGAGATGATGATCCTTAATGCTTTACAAAAAAACAGGAAGTGTTTAGTAAAAAAAGGAGGGAGAACTTTTGTA
>NW_005055604.1:0-768 GCF_000277835.1 Geospiza fortis
GCACCAAAACGGCACCAGGTGGCACCAAAATAGCATCAGGTGACACCAGGATGGCACCAGGTGACACGAAAGTGGCACCAGGTGACACCAGGATGACACCAGAACAGCACCAGGTGACACCAAAACAGCTCCAGGTGACACCAAAATGGCATCAAAATGGCACCAGGTGACACCACAATGGCTCCAGATGACACCAGAACGGCACCAGGTGACACCAGGTGACACTGGGATGACAGCAGGTGACACCAGAACGGCACCAGGTGACACCAGGATGACAGCAGGTGACACCAGGTGACACCAGAACAACACCTGGTGACACCAGGACCGACTGTGGGGACACGGGGGTGTCACCAAGGAGCCACCACAGGGCCACTGAGGTGTCCCCAAGGAGCCATCAAAGGACAGCGTGTCCCCAAGGGTCACCGTGTTGGCAGTGACGTGTCCCCAAGGGACCATGGTGGTGGCACTGTGTCCCCAGGGGCCATCATGGTGACAATAAAATGTCCCCAAGGATCCGTTGTGGTGGCGCTGTGTCCCCAAGGGTCACCATGGTGACAGTGATGTCCCCAAGGGTCACCATGGTGACACTGAGATGTCCCCAAGGGTCACCATGGTGACACTGAGATGTCCCCAAGGGTCACCATGGGGACACTGAGATGTCCCCAGGGGTCACCATGGTGACACTGAGATGTCCCCAGGGGTCACCATGGTGACAGTGATGTCCGCAGGGGTCACTGAGGTGACACTGAGATGTCCCCAAGGGTCACT
>NW_005055604.1:941-1196 GCF_000277835.1 Geospiza fortis
ATGGTGACACTGAGATGTCCCCAAGGGTCACTGAGGTGACACTGAGATGTCCCCAGGGGTCACTGAGGTGACACTGAGATGTCCCCAAGGGTCACCATGGTGACACTGAGATGTCCCCAGGGGTCACTGAGGTGACACTGAGATGTCCCCAAGGGTCACTGAGGTGACACTGAGATGTCCCCAAGGGTCACCATGGTGACACTGAGATGTCCCCAAGGGTCACCATGGTGACACTGAGATGTCCCCAGGGGTCAC
>NW_005055604.1:2556-7992 GCF_000277835.1 Geospiza fortis
AAAATCTGGGATTGGAATTCCAGGAAAATCTGGGATTGGAATTCCAGAAAAAAATGGGATTGGAATTCCAGAATGGGGGGGGAAATTTGGGATTGGAATCCAGGTGGGGGAAAAAATCTGGGATTGGGATTCCAGGAAACTCTGGGATTGGAATTCCAGGTGGGGAAAAAATCTGGGATTGGAATTCCAGAAAAAAAATGGGATTGGAATTCCAGAATGGGGGGGGAAATTTGGGATTGGAATCCAGGTGGGGAAAAAAATCTGGGAGTGGAATTCCAGAGGGAGAAAAAATCTGGGATTGGAATTCCAGAAAAAAATGGGATTGGAATTCCAGAATGGGGCGGAAAAAATCTGGGATTGGAATTCCAGAAAAAAATGGGATTGGAATTCCAGAATGGGGCGGAAAAAATCTGGGATTGGAATTCCAGAAAAAAATGGGATTGGAATTCCAGAATGGGGCGGAAAAAATCTGGGATTGGAATTCCAGAAAAAAATGGGATTGGAATTCCAGAATGGGGCGGAAAAAATCTGGGATTGGAATTCCAGAAAAAAATGGGATTGGAATTCCAGAATGGGGCGGAAAAAATCTGGGATTGGAATTCCAGAAAAAAATGGGATTGGAATTCCAGAATGGGGCGGAAAAAATCTGGGATTGGAATTCCAGAATGGGGGGAAAATTTGGGATTGGAATCCAGGTGGGGAAAAAAATCTGGGATTGGAATTCCAGGAAAATCTGGGATTGGAATTCCAGAGGGAGAAAAAATCTGGGATTGGAATTCCAGAAAAAAATGGGATTGGAATTCCAGAATGGGGGGAAAAGATTTGGAATCCCAGAGGGGGAAAAATTTGGGATTGGGATTCCCAGGGAGGAAAAAGAATTTTTAAAAAATCTGGAATTCCAGAGGGGCAAAAAGTCCGGGATTGGAATTCCAGAAAAATCTGGGATGGGAATTCCAGAGGCGGAAAAAATTTGGGGTTGCAATTCCAGAGGGGAAAAAATAAAAATAAAAATAAAAAACCCCAATTCCAAACAAATTGGAATTCTAGAGGGGGGGAAAAAATATCTGGGATTGGAATTCCAGAGGGGGAAGATTTGGGGTTGGGATTTGAGAAGGGGCAAGAAAAATCTGGGATTGGAATTCCAGAAAAATCCGGGATTGGAATTCCAGAAAAATCCGGGATTGGAATTTCAGAAAAATCTGGGATTGGAATTTCAAAAGGGGGAAAATAATTTGAGATTTGAATTCCAAAGGGGAGAAAATAACCTGGGATTGGAATTCCAGAGGGGGAAAAAATTGGGATTGGGATTCCGGAGTTGGGGAGGCGGAATTTGGGATTGGAATTCCAGAAAAATCTGGGATTGGAATTCCAGAATGGGAGGGTAAATTTGGGATTGGAATCCAGGTGGGGGAAAAGAAAAATCTGGGATTGGAATTCCAGGAAAATCTGGGGTTGGAATTTCAGAGGCGGAAAAAAATTTGGTATTGAGATTTCGGAAAAAGCTGCGATTGGGATTCCAGAGGGGAGAAAATGAAAAAATGAAACCCCGACTCCAAACACATTGGAATTCTAGAGGGGAAAATAAAATATCTGGGATTGGAATTCCAGAAAAAAAAAAACAACTGGGATTGGAATTTCAAAAGGGGAAAAAAATATTGAGATTTGAATTCCAAAGGGGAGAAAATAACCTGGGATTGGAATTCCAGGAAAAACTGGGATTGGAGTTCCAGGGAAAGGGGGAGAAAATTGGGATTGGGATTCCGGAGTTGGGGGGGCGGAATTTGGGATTGGAATTCCAGAAAAATCTGGGATTGGAATTCCAGAATGGGGGGTAAATTTGGGATTGGAATCCAGGTGGGGGAAAAGAAAAATCTGGGATTGGAATTCCAGGAAAATCTGGGGTTGGAATTTCAGAGGCGGAAAAAAATTTGGTATTGAGATTTCGGAAAAAGCTGCGATTGGGATTCCAGAGGGGAGAAAATGAAAAAATGAAACCCCGACTCCAAACACATTGGAATTCTAGAGGGGAAAATAAAATATCTGGGATTGGAATTCCAGAAAAAAAAAAACAACTGGGATTGGAATTTCAAAAGGGGAAAAAAATATTGAGATTTGAATTCCAAAGGGGAGAAAATAACCTGGGATTGGAATTCCAGGAAAAACTGGGATTGGAATTCCAGGAAAATCTGGGATTGGAATTCCAGGAAAATCTGGGATTGGAGTTCCAGGGAAAGGGGGAGAAAATTGGGATTGGGATTCCGGAGTTGGGGGGGCGGAATTTGGGACTGGAATTCCGGAAAAATCTGGGATTGGAATTCCAGAATGGGGGGATAAATTTGGGATTGGAATCCAGATGGGGAAAAAATCTGGGATTGGAGTTCCAGGAAAATCTGGGATTGGAGTTCCAGGAAAATCTGGGATTGGAGTTCCAGAGGGGGAAAAAATCTGGAATTCCAGAGGGGAGAAAAATCTGGGGTTGGAATTGCAGAAAAATCTGGGATTGGGATTTCAGAAAAGTCTGGAATTGGGATTCCAGAGGGGGAAAAAAAAAAATTGGGATTTAGATTCCAGAAGGGGAGAAAAGATCTGGGATTGGAATTCCTGGAAAAATCAGGATTGGGATTTCAGAGTGGGGAGGGGGGGGAGAATTTGGAATTGGAATTCCCGAAAAATCCGGGATTGGAATTCCCAAAAAATCCGGGATTGGAATTCCAGATGGGGGGAAAAAAATCCCTGGAATTACATCGGAGAAAACTTGGGATTGGAATACCAGAGGGGGGAGATTTGGGATTGGGATTTGAGAAGGAAGAAGAAAAATCTGGGATTGGAATTCCCAGAAAAATCTGGGATTGGGATTCCCAGAAAAAGAAAAAAAAGTGGGATTGGGATTCCGGGGGGTTGGGGGGAAATTTGGGATTGGAATTTCAGAAAGAAACCTGGAATTAGGATTCCACAGGAGGGGGAAATCTGGGATTTTTGGGAATTTTTTGGGAATTTTTTGGGGGGGATTTCAGAGCTTTTCCCTCTTTCAGGAGCGTGAGGAAGAGGAGGAGGAGGAATCCCGGGATGAGGCCGGATCCCATGGAAGCTTCCGGAATTCCGGGGATTTTCCTGCGCCTGGAATTCCTGGCTGGAGCAGAAATTCCGTCCTCATTCCCGGCGGGATTGGGAGCTCCGGCCTGAACTCCCACCCGGAGCGGAGAATTCCCACAGAATTCCCACTGGGATTGGAGAATTTCCACTGGGGTCGGAGAATTCCTGCCTGGAACCACAAAATTCCCACAGAATTCCCTCCTGGAGCAGAAAATTCCTACCAAATTCCCGCTGGGAGCAGAGAATTCCCGCAGATTTCTCACGTGGAGCAGAGAATTCCCATTGGGATCCCGGAATTCCCGCCTGGAGCAGAAAATTCCTGTTCCATTCCCACCTGGAACCAGAGAATTCCCACCGGGATCACAGAATTCCCGCTGGGATCAGAGAATTTCCACTGAATTCCCGGAGGGATCAGAGAATTCCTGTTCATTCCCAGTGGGAGCAGAGGATTCCCAGGGAATTCCCACCTGGAGCAGAGAATTCCCACTGGAACCAGAGAATTCCCGCCGAGACCAGAGAATTCCCATTGGGGTCGCAGAATTCCCATTGGGATCGCAGAATTCCCACCTGAACCAGAGAATTCCCATTGGGATCACAGAATTCCCATTGGGATCGCAGAATTCCCGCCGGGACCAGAGAATTCCCACCTGGATCGCAGAATTCCCACCTGGAGCAGAAAATTCCCACCTGAACCAGAGAATTCCCATTGGGATCACAGAATTCCCATTGGGATCGCAGAATTCCCGCCGGGACCAGAGAATTCCCACCTGGATCGCAGAATTCCCACCTGGAGCAGAAAATTCCCACCTGAACCAGAGAATTCCCATTGGGATCACAGAATTCCCATTGGGATCGCAGAATTCCCGCCGGGACCAGAGAATTCCCACCTGGATCGCAGAATTCCCACCTGGAGCAGAAAATTCCCACCTGAACCAGAGAATTCCCATTGGGATCACAGAATTCCCATTGGGATCGCAGAATTCCCGCCGGGACCAGAGAATTCCCACCTGGATCGCAGAATTCCCACCTGGAGCAGAAAATTCCGCTGGGATCGCAGAATTCCCGCTGGGATCGCAGAATTCCCACTGGGATCGCAGAATTCCCGCCTGGATCGCAGAATTCCCACTGGGATCGCGGAATTCCCGCCTGGATCGCAGAATTCCCGCCGGGACCATCTGGGCCGGGGCGCTGCCGGGGGCTCCGCGCTCGCGCTCCATGATGGAGTCGCGCCTGCGCCGTGAGTTTCCCCAAAAATTCCCAAATTTCCTGCCCCGGCTTTCCAGGAAAATCAGGAATTCCCGCGTTTTCCGGTCAGGGATTGGAAAATCCCAAATTTGCAGCCCCGTTTTCCCGCGGGAATTGGGAATTTCCGCATTTCCAGCCCAGTTTTCCCTGAATTTCCAGCCCCGGTTTTCCCACAGGGTTTGGGAATTCCAGCCAATTTTCCCAAATTTTCAGTCCAGTTTTCCCATAAAAATTGGGAATTCCTGAATTTCCTGGCCCGGGTTTCCTGGAAAATTGGGAATTCCCACGTTTGCAGTCCGGTTTTCACACGGGGAATGGATATTCCCATATTTCCAGCCCCTGGTTTTCCTGTGAAAATTGGGAATTACGGCAAATTTTCCCAAATTTCCAGCCAGGAACATGAGGGAAAAAAAAAGGGGAAAAATGAGGAAAAAAGGGGGGAAAAGTGGGAAAAATGGGGGGGAAATTAGGAGAAGAAAGGGGAGAAAAGGGGGAAAAATGGGAAAAGGATTGGGGAAGAAGGGGGGGAAACGTGGGGAAAATTAGGAAAAATAAAACGGGGAAAATTAGGAAAAAAGGGGGAATATGGGAAAAAAAAGGGGGGAAAGGGAAAAGTTGGAAAAAAGGGAAAAAAGCAGGGGAAAGGGGGGGAGAAAAAGGGAAAAAATAGGGGAAAAAAGAGGAAAAAATGTGAAAAAATGGGGGAAAAGGTAAAAATATTGGAATGAAACTGGAAAAAATGGGCTACGAAAAGGGAAAAAAAAGGAACAATTGGAATTAAAGGAAAAAAAATGGGGGAAAATGGGAGAATATGGGGAAAAAAGGGGGAAAAAGAGTAAAAAATTGGGAAAAAATTGGGAAAAAAGGAGAAAAAAAAAGAAAAAAATTGGGGAAAAATGGGGAAAAAGGGGGAAAAATTAGGAAAAGGGTTGGGGGAAAAAATGGGAGAAAAATGGGGCAAAAAAAAGGGAAAAGTTGGGCCGGTTTCAGAGGTGATTGCCGTGATTCCGGAATGTTCCAGGGCTGGCGCTGGCGCTGCTGGAGGCGAGCGCGGAGGCTGAGCCCGAGGTGCAGCAGCAGCTGAGGGAGGTGCTGAGC
>NW_005055605.1:0-7974 GCF_000277835.1 Geospiza fortis
GTTTTGTTTCCCATTATAACCAATTACCATTTAGGACCTCCTTAGAAAGGACTCTAACCCTTCCCTTTTCCTACTTTAGGTACCATTAAACCAATCCATGCGTAGCTTTTTCTGCATCTTACAGGCAGGTTAACAGTTAACACCTTTAAAGTAAAGTAAAGACTACCTTTATCTTACCAGGGGTCTTACTCTGATTTCCTTCAGACCAGTGATCAAAGGTTTTCCCTGAGAGTCCCTTGGTGCCAGCTGGAGGTCCTGTGATCCCTCAGATCTGTTGAAATTCAAGAGTATGTTCCACCTGGGTTGCCAAAACTGTTACCAAAAATTTGGTAAAATAAAAACAACTCCTTAGCACCAATCTATCATTAAGAAGCAGACATTCTTTAATTGGCCGGATGCACAGAGAGATAGCTCCTCCTAAAGCTGTGCATGCTGAGTACAGCAAAGTTTCTGTTTATGTACTGTATTTTAGATACATATTCATTGCTTGTCCCAGAATAAACATACATGTGATAATAATTTCCCTGAAATCATTAATATATTTTCCCTCCCCTTTATGCATGCGTTCTTCTGTCCTGGGGATCTCTCTGGTGGTTCCTAGTAGTCATGGACCCCAATGTTACAGCTGACATAGTTGACTTGGGAGGGCACTGGGGCCGGTGAACTTCCAGTTCTCCTTACACAATGGGCATTGTGCAGTTCCATAGGCCAGTGGTTTCAGAAGAACAAACATTGTATTAGCTTACCAGGTATAGACAATTTATCATCTGGTGTGGGAAATGGAAAGATAGAAACTTCCACAGAGCCAGGAGGGTTTGATCTGCAGCCTTGGAAGGAGCGTGGATTGATGTAAAAATAAAGTACACAGACATTAGGTAGAAAAATCATAAACTTATGTTTCTATAGTTGTAAGTAAGAATATACCTTAAGTAAGTAAGAAACTGTATTGGGTAAGATGGTGAAGGGTCTATAGTATAGTAATTTATTGGTATAGAGTAAGTTAAGAGTTTAAGAGTTATAATAGAAGCATATGTGTATACGTGTGATAATAGCCCATTGAGTAAAAGTATCTGCAGTGCAGTAGAAGTGAGTAAAGGTGATAGGTTAGAAAAGCAAAATAAACCTTGTGGCGATTGTCCATTGAATTAGAAAGTTATATATTGTCCTATAATAAAGAACTTGTGACTACTTTGAGCTATGGCTGACTGCTTGCTCCTTTAAAATCTCACGGTCTCTGAGACTGATGTTTATCTGAGCAATAAATCATTCTTAGCCCAACAATGGTCCCATTCCTTCATTACAAAGCAGCAATAAGGATAATCTGGTAGCATTTTCTTTGAATGTTCTAGTAATTCTATTTTTCCTGAAGACTGGGGTAGTGTCTTGGGTACAGAGGCAAGGGAGTGGAGTTTTCAGTGCTGTTTATTCAAATATCATTCATGTCATAGTCATGGGCATGGTTTTGGCAGGGGAGATTCCATGGCTGGAACCAGGAGGGAGTTCATTTTGTCTGGCTCACTCCAGTGAAGGTATCAGCAGACCTTGGCACTGCATGCCTGGCGGGTCTCCTCCCATTTCCCATGCCTCTAGGATGCTTCTGCAGGGGGTTGAGAAGAGGCACCGGGGCTGCTCCTGAGCTATAGTATAACAAGGTGCCCCCGACCAGGGAATGATTTGCATCTGACTCCAAGGCTTTGGAATGCTGAACACTCACTTTATTAAAACTATACTATATTACATTACAACTATATTAAAAAGAGATACTATACTATACTATACTATACTATACTATACTATACTATACTATACTATACTATACTATACTATACTAATCATACTTACTACTAACTGAAAAAACTTGTGACTGTCTGCAGACCGACAGTCCACACAGCTTGGACCTGATAGGCTAATTAACATAAACAATCTCCACCAGAATCCAATTACCAAATTCCTTCAGGTAAACAATCTTCCCAACACATGCCACATATGCAAAACACCAGGAGCAGCAAGCAGAGATAAAAATTGTTTTCCCTCTGTGCTTCTCCAGGAAAAAACCTGAGAGAGAGAATCATGTCTCTCTCTGTTCAGAGAATGTGAATGCCACACCGAGCCATAGTGCTGAAGTGACAGCTCCAAACCACAATCTGGACCGATGGGGCCAGGGCACAGTTTTCTAAGATCATCAAGTCCAACTGTTAACCCACGCTGCCATGTTCACCACTAAACCATGTCCAAGTGCCACATCTACATACCCCCTGAACACTTTCAGGGATGATGGCTCCACCACTTTCCTGGGCAGCTTGTTCCAATGCCTGACCACCCTTTCAAGTGAAGAAAATTTTCCTAATATCTAATCTAAACCTCCTCTGGCGCAACTTGAGGTCGTTTTGTCTTGTCACTTGTTACCTGGGAGAAGAGACCAACCCCCACCTTGCTACAACCTTCTTTCAGGTATGAGCTGCTTTATCGCAAACAATATTCATCTGTAAAGGACTACAGTTAGCCCAGAGATGGAAGGAGAAGAAAGATGGTTGTGCAATAAAAGGCATTTTGCCTGGATTGTAGATGTCCTGGATTCAACTGCTACCTGTGCAAGATTTTCAGCATAACATAGAGCATCTCTTTTATGCTGCTCCTATCTCTTCCCATCTACGTAATAAAATAATAATGCTTATTTTTAATTGCTTTTTATGGCATGACCTACAAAATACATTGTTCCTCAGGAAGGCAATAAAAATGTTCACAAATCAGCTTGAGACAGGAGTGTAAGTAAATTCAGTAATGAGAAATGCTGAGATCTTACAGAAATAAAAAATATCAAGACACTGATGAGGATCTAAGAAGGTTTTTTCCATCTGTAATTGCCCAGATGCCACATCTACTTTGCTCTTTCCATTACCTTTTTCCTGACACAGGAATTCCATTAATTCAGTCACTTTGAATTTCCTATTCAGCCCACCATTTTATTGTAAAATGTGTAAAATTGCATGAAATAAGGGCTACCATCCAGTTTTAAAATAAAAAGAGAAACATCTGAGTCCAAATCTCCTGGAAAGTGAGATTTTAAATAATCTGGACAGCTCTCAAACACTTTCATTTTTTGTAAGGCATGTGCCACCTTTAGGGAGTGAACAGCAGAGGAAAAAGGTCAGCTGTGAAATTGGCCAACAACTCACCAATGTGCAGCTCCAGAAGCTCCGCATTGCCCAGATGTTTGCAGTGCTTGATAGAAAAATTATATTGGGGGTCCTAGAGGGACTCCCTTCCCTTTCCTGAAGCTGCCCACCACTTTGAGACATGAGAACAGCTCAGCTTTCCCTCCTGCACCTCCAGGACTGAGTGATGGCCCTTCTCTGTCCACCTGGCAGTTAAAAGGGACTCAAAATCTTTGCTCTTCACCCTTTGTATAAGCATTTTATGGCTCACTTGATGATAAATAACTAAAAAGGAGAGGAAGGAAGGTGAGAGGTGACAGATGGACAGCCAGATGGAAGACTCACATAACCTTTATTTCTTTGGCAGCCTAAACCAACCTCCAAGCCAAACAGTTTTGAGGTCCAGCCCAGCTGTGATGCAATGTGACGGCACAAAGAGACAGGTGGCAATTGTGGCATGACGGGGCATCAACAAGCCCATGGTGCCATCCCAAATCTCAGCTGGGATCTACATTGCTGCTCATCAATGCACTAAGAGCTCAAACAAGGTCTTTAAGGAGTGAGATGACAAAATCTGCAGTGGAAGAGCAGCAGCTTAAACAGGTAAGGATGCGTTTAACAGAAAGGCAAGGCAATGCCTACACAAGAGATTTATATGTGTTAGTTTCCTCTCCCTGTCTCATAGAGATAGCTGGTTTAATAAAGCCTGTGAATCTGCAGCACAGTAAGCAAAATCATCCTGGAGCTGGAAAACTTCAGGTGCCCTGTGTGCTATGCATGCTGCACATCAGGGTGTAATATATGTTATGAAATAATTCATGCTATAGAGAGAATGTATTTTATAAAATTGTGAAATCCAAATGAGTCTCTGACCACAAGCAGCCCAAAGACAGATGTCTACTTGAATTCCGAGATTCCTGGAGGCAGCAGGAGAACCATCCGCAGTTAGCTTATGAATAGACATGCCCAGCGCAATGATCGCCGCTATCTCGAGTAATTGGAAGACGCCTAAGAACGATCATCGCCCTGTTGATACCATCAATCAAGATAGCAAGAGTCGCCAGAAAGATACATCTGAATACGCGACTTGCCCAGACACGATTAACACTGGCTATCGACCAGGAAACAGCGATTGTCCAGCTCTGCACAGTGAAAGAAACAATCTTGAATATGCAGAGTTACAAAAGAAACTGGGACTCCTCTGCCTCGGGCATAATAAACTGTATAAAACAACCCCGCAAAAAGCGGCTCTTGTGAACGGGGAGGGATCCGATACAATAGAGGTCAGATCCAGGTTCACCCAGCGCCGACCCCGGGCTCAACGCTGTCTCTTTGGCTGTGGTGGTTTTGAGGACCGTATTTTGGTCACGGAAAAAGATAAATAAAATATTTTTGCATTTTTGATAATTTGGCTTCTCGATTGATCATTTATAACAAGGGTAACTCAAGGACAGCACTTTTAGGAGAAAGATTTGCAGCTGCTTTGACCTTGCATGCACTTAAAAATAAGCTGTTGCATTGTGATTTCAGGGTTTACCTCAGAAACCCGGTCCCTCCCCTGAAGATTCCCTCCCAGGTGTGTCAATCACCTCTCCTTTCCCCTCCCTGACCCCTGCCGAGCACTGTCTGTCAGTCCTGGAATTCCAGAAGGGCATCGAGTGATTGGCAGATTCAAAGAATGCCCTCTACCCCTGGGGGGAGCATTGGGCCATACAGGTGTCATTTGTCCCTTAAGACCTCCTCCTATGTACCTGGTTGGTGGGCTTCCTACCCCTTCCCTCCCCCTCTCCCTGGGGTTAAAAGAGCCAGCAACCACGTGGTTAGGGGAGTTCTGTTGGAGCTGTTGCTGGATTCAGAGGCCTGTGGGCCAGAATAAAGCTCTGGATCTAAACCCTCCATCAGAACCGACTCCTTTCCTTCACCATCACCTCAAAGCTTCTCTGCCAGAGGTAAACCTGAGGAGCGGACCCTCTTAAGGGAGGAGGCTCCATCCCGCCACTACCAGTCCGGCTATATTGGTAAATATTCCAATAATAAGCCATATGACTGTGCCCAATATATAAATATTTTGTGGAGATGTGATTTTTTAACAGTAAATTTCTCACAATCAGCAGATGACCCAGCCGTTACTTCCAACATAAGCAGACAGACTCAGCATCCCACCATGCAGAAACCTTTGGTGTCGATGCAGGGGTCCCCCCGATGCGGGTGTAATTAGCACTGACTCCATGATGCAGAAGGCTGAACCATTGCTTTATTCTTCTATACTCTATTCGTACTATTTTCTTAAGAAACCCATTACCCCTTCCACCCTGTCCCATACAGCTTTTGCCTCATTGGTCAACCAACCAAAACACCACCACCCTTTGGTAAACAAATCTCCATAACACATTTCACATTTGCCTAGCAACAGGTGCAGCAAGTGGAGATAAGAATTGTTTTAATTCTTTCTCTGAGCTTTCTCACAGCTTCTCGCAGCCTTCCCCAGGGAAAAATGCCTGGGAAGCCCTGTGTCTCCTCTCTGTGGCCAGAGAGCTGCTGCCACACTTTGGGAGCTCATGAAAGGCATATCTATTACTGCTGAGACAGATCTGGGGCTCTGTTCATATATAACTCAGTAAAAGTCCACATAAACTCACTAGACTTGTTCTGCGCACATGCTAGTTTTAGGAAGACAGGTACACTAGACCTCTGCTGCCAATCTGCCACTCCTATTCCACATCAGGTTGAATGAGCTAAAACCCAAGGGATTGGGGCTACAAGGCACTAATTGCTCCTTCTTTCGCAGCAATTTCCTACAACTTCCTAAGCTACAAGTGGGGCAGAGGTAAGATGGAAAGGATGTTTTCTTCTGTGCTGAGGGGAAGAGAGTGTTTTGCCGGTGGGCAGGGTCACCACAAAAGACACAGACACCAACTTAAGGAATAAGTGTAATTTACTCTAATGTAAAGCTTCAAAGAATTACAAAAGGATAAGCTAAGCAATGCACGTAATTATTGCTACAAAAGATTGCTTAAAGTGATTAAGAAAGATACATCACCAGTTACCCTAGTACTTAACTATCATCCAGGGCTGCACATCAACTGGGGGAAGCTGTCACAGCGAAAGACTGGAGAACCACTCCCAGTAACTGGGAAATCCAGCAGGTGCATCCACCTACAGGCAAAGAGGCTTCTCTGATTTTGCGGTGAGAGGGTACTGTTTTTATACTCTTGAATAAACAAGCTACTATAACTTCTAGTGCAGGAACATCTGGTTTCATTATCCTATTGGGTTTCTCCCAAAGCCTGGCCGGGGCTCAAGGAGGAACCAAGGGAATTGTCTTTGATCCTATATCCCCAAACAAGGCAAGATGTGGCCTTGTCCAGTTTCTAAATATGGAAAGGTAAATACATGTTTTGCCAATGAGAGGATACATATATCATATTGCTAATAGTACTTTGTTAATGAGTGGATACATAAAACATTTGGTTGGAAGGTTCATCTAGAGGTAAAATTTGGCTCAGGGCCTGTTGTTTAGGCCTTGGTACTTCAGAGTCATAGAAAATAGAAAACAATTCAATTTCCATAGACTATAATATGTAGCAAAACAATGGTCTCCCTAAAACAGTGGAGGAAAATGGTATTGCTCCCTGGTCCTGGCTAACACCTGCTCCCAAAGAATCCTACTCACTATGTCTATAGCACCAGATCCACAATAACCAGCATTTCTCTCCCCTAAGTTCACACCAAGCCTAGGGAGGGGACAGTACAGCACTGTAGAGGTCTCAGCTCTGTTATACAAAATATAATACAACCACAGAAAGAGTCACTGTCCCAGTGAGGGGATGTGCTGCCCATCCAGCAGGTCCATAACTCAAAAGACTGATGGACACCAGAGATGCAAAACACTAAAGGGTTTCTTTTGCAATCTGCTCTCCTGGGTCCATTGGTTCTTAGAAGTGAAATTACAGCTGCTTCTAAACTACAGGAGACTGAACCACTGACCCTACTTGGTCCTTGTCCTAGGGTGACCAAGACAGTCCTAAAGAGAAACTGATCACAGAATTAAAGATTTCATTGACTAGTGGAATGGCCAGACACAAAAAATTGTAAAAGTCTTTAAACCCAACAAATTTAAGCCCTAAATCAAAATCCCAGTATGAATTCATCTTTCATGGCAGTTTATGTCATTTTGTATTTTTAACTTTGATCATCCTGTCTGACTGTCTTTTAAACCCTCTATGGCAGCTATTGCATTTTGGTGAATTCTAACCAAATTTGCCAAGAGATTAAGGATCTCAAATAAAGGAAGTCATCACGAGTTTAATGAAAATCAGTTCTTGGGTGCAGTGTCCTCACTGATCAAAAGACTTCAACAGGAAATTAACGACTACTCAAAGGGTGGTAAAACACTGGCACAGGTTGCCCAGAGAAGTTGTGGCTGCCCCATCCCTGGAAGTGTTCAAGGCCAGGTTGAATGGAGCTCTGAGCAACCTGGTCTAATGGAAGGTTCCCTGGCCATGGCAAAGGGGTGGGAATGGAATAATCTTTAATGTTCCTCCCAACCCCAAACATTCTATGATTCTATGACTCTTGATCATGATGTATGGGCTTAGTACCAAAAACATGCTCCTTTCTCAGCTGCCTCTTGGTAAGTGGTACTCAGGGGCATCAAAAATGGTGAGGCTGATGGCATTTATACCTGCTGGGGGCTCCTAGGGTGGGAAAAGGGATCAGAAAAGGACCCCAGTGAAGGTGACTGTGGTCTCGAGGCACAGGCTTGTAGGATGCAAATCTATAAGAAAGCAGACTTCTGTCACCCTGGTTTTTTAAGATT
>NW_005055606.1:0-7954 GCF_000277835.1 Geospiza fortis
ACCAATTTTTCCTATAACACAAAAACTGCATTTAGGGGGAGGCAATAGCTTAAACCAAGAGAGTGGCCTGCTACAGTGACTGCCAAGTACAAGAGTAAAGTGAACAGAGAAAGATGAAGAGAGTGTGATGGTGCTCTCTGTCTTCAAGAAAGAAGAAGATCTCTGTTCTCAAGACACTCAGCCCCAGGGGAGTGAAAATAAAAGAGACCTTTGTCCTGAAAGTAAGAAACTGTTGCTTTTTTAGTACTTAGCAAAGCATCCTTAAAAAAGAACCCTATAAGCAATTTTAGTCCATGAACAGTAATGAGAGCACTGTGCATAAAAAGAAAATGTCACGATGGCAAATTCTTCTCCGAACAGTGCCATGTGTGACACGGAAACACAAGAAGTTTCAACTGTGCTTCCTACAGAAGATTATGGTACAAAAAAAAGCTCCTCTCTCCCTTGATGAACTGAGAATTGATTATTTGAAGGGTAGTGATGAACTGAAAATTAATTATTTGAAGAGTAGTAACTTACCTAAAAATCCAAAGTTTTGTCTCACTGTATTTTAGTAAAAATTGGGTGGGAAGAAGAAGAATGTTTTAGAAAGTTTTCATTCTAAATTCTGTGTGTTCCTTTTATTATAGTTGTAAGTTAATAAAGTTTTTTTCTTATTTCTAAGCTTAAGCCTACTCTATTCCTAGTCACATCTCACAACAGTTGTTTAAAGAAAGTGTATTTTCATAAATACACTAACATTGCGCCAGTGTCAAACCATAACACTTGTGGACATCAGAAGTTGCTATAAACTGTTGCCAGATGTATTCTGTTTTTTCTAATTAACTCCTAGTTTAGATTTGATTTACAATTTATACTGTTTGTTAAGGAAGAGTAATACAAATTCCTCAACAAAGCCTGAAATATAGTGTCATCAGCAAAGTAGAAGCTGGAGCTTTCTATTATTTGAGACTCAAGTAATTTTATTTTTCAGGACAAAAAGAATCCTTATAAGAAACTTTCTTCACCTTGTAATACCTCTTTGAGAAGTGCAAATCAATATGTCCTATATGTTTAGAGACCAAATTTAAGGGCTCTTTTGTGGAAAGTATCCACTTGCAAAATATTGTAGTGCATCTGTTGTGTGTATGTTTGTCAAAACCCACAAAAAAAGGTCAACTTTTTATGAATTGCCACGCATGCATTTGGAAAGCACTTATTTCTGGTGAGGAAGGAAAGAAGATTTGATAACTTGTGGAGACCCTGGGGAGCATCCCCTAGGTTAGGGAGACACAAGAAGCTTCCCTCAAAAAGCTGTTAAGACCCCATTGGCTCCTTCCCCTGTTCCTATGTCCCTGAGCCACTCCCTCCCTATTCCCTGATTGGCCCTCAGTCTTTGTACTACCCCGAGACCAGGTTCACCCCTGGGGTCACTTGGGAGAGAGAAAACCTCCACAAATGTGTGCCTGGGACCTGAACATCTTACCGCGTGGCTGAATAAAACATCTGTGGATACCATGCAAAGGCCCTTTTTGCTTCTTTACCCTGGACTTTACTAGCAGCAATTCAGGCTGAAACAATAACTAGTGCTTTATAATATTTATCTGAATTACTTAAAACATTTGAAAACTATTGTCAACTTTGTTCACATTGCACAAGATATTCTTTGTAAAGAGTTACTTTTTATTTTGCTGCTGGCATTATAACCTCAGTGATCTATGCATATTTTGTAAATTCTTGAGGGTTTTGCATAAGAAACCTTGTCACCATTGCTGTAAATATTGTAAATTCCTGTCTTGAAGCAAGAGGTGGCTTGATTGTATGATATACTACAATAGAACTTGTTCTTTCCTCAAAACTTGCTCTTCACACACAGTTAAAGCCTTGTTAAGTACACTTAGTGGTTTCATAATTTATTTCAAACAACAAATATATAAGCCATTTACAGAAATATTAATTCGAATGTAACCCAGCTTGGTGCCTTAAAGAACCTAGAAATGAAACAACACACTTGCGAGATAATATTAGTATAGGAGGTAATATAAAGGGTGGTCTTTATTCCAGGCCTCCAAGGGGCAGATATGGAAAATTCCCATCCCCGCATGGGGTGAATGCAGTTTTACAAGTTTGGAAAATTAGCATAATTGACAAGAATCACCAATTAGAAGGGTAAGTGATGGAGTAATTCCCCCATTTTGGTTCCACATCCTCTGTAGCCGTCCTTTAGATAAGAACTAAACTTTATTTATGAAAATGTGTCTCAAAGAGCTGGTTTCAACCTTGGGTCCCAGGAAGAACCAAGATAGGATAAGGGCCTTGGACCCCCAGAGTTTGGAGCCTTTGGAATGTGTTTTGTCTTTCAACCTATCGGGGAGGGAAAAGTACTGGAGCTAACTAGGAACTATACAACAATAGAACTATGAACATATATGAAAAAATATAAAAGCAAAAAGGCAGAAATCAATTCAGCACCAAGTTCATATCCTTTTTGAGAGTTTGGGGTAAGATTTTAGTGGATGATAGGCAGCTGCAGTTTAGTACATTTCATTACTCAGTACAATGTTTACAGTAGTGTATGCATTTAAGCTGCATCTGCCTATGTAAAGCCTGAGTAATCAGGCTGTGTAGTTGTCTTGGTTTGAAAAACAAGTGTCTGTCAAGGAAAGCGAGAACCTCCCTTGGAATGGAGAATATGACCCCCTTCCCTCTGAATTATTATAGCTTTGAGATTATGGGACTTTCAGACAAAGATACGGGAAAAAGGAATAACAGTTCTTTACTAGTATGTAAATGTATAACAAGACAAACAACAAAAATGGCAGCAACAACAGACAAAACCAGAAACCCCAAGAAGAGTCTTCTCTCAGCTGTCAGGCACTTTCCCCTTTGGAATAGTTACGGTCACAGCCGGCAGGGGCGCTGTTGGCTCCTGGTGAGGTAGGGCACATGTGATGATTTCCCCACGGCTGTGGGTAATGGTGGGTGGGCAGGCAGAAGAGATAGAAAAGGGGCTTCCTTTGCAACTTGACAGGGGTAGCTAGTTCCAGTGTCCCTCCGTGTCACAGACATCTCTTTGTGAAAAATCTTTCTTTAGGATTTTTCCTTCTGAGAAGCTGTGGCCTCGGAGCCAGACGTAAACAATAGGTTATCTGCTGCTGTGGAATGCAACAGGTCAGTCTGGATTGGCCCAGCTTGGATGTTTATAATTAATGGCCAATCCAGAACTGAGCTCTCTTGGACAGAGTCCGAGAGAGCGGCTGTTGTTATCATTCTTTACTTTCTGTTCTTAGCTTAGGTAGCAGTTTCTGGAAACCTCTCTTTTCTTTTTCTTTTAGTATAGTTTTAATAGATGTATATATCATAAAATAATAAACCAAGCCTTCTAATCATGGAGTCAACGTTCTCGTCTCTTCCCTCATCCTGAAAACCCTTGTGACCACCGTCACACCTCCGTACGGCAAAATAGGCTGTAGCAGGGGCCTCTGAATAGCAGCTATAATGGCAGAGGCGGGCACACCCAGGGTAGCAAACAAAGTGTAGCAGAAATTCCGCAGCTGTAGCAGGAGCCGTGGGGTGTTCCGGCAGGCATGGGATGCTGGGTTAAAATATAGTGAAAAACCCGAAGCAGGGACAGAAAGCAGCAGGGCTGGGCAGTGGCAGCCAGACTCCTGAATGCAGCCGGGAGAGGCTCTCTTGGAGGGAAGAGGGGCTGGAATCCTGGGGTTTCCCCTGAGGCACCTGAGTAGATGGTGAGGGTCCTTATCAGTGAGGTCCCAGTTCACCGGCTGCTCTTACGAACAGAGGCTCACCCACGGTAAAGAAGTGCCGATCTGGACTCCGCAGTGGCATCAACTTGACTGTTCCCCTCCAATTCCAAGAGCGAGAGTGAGGCAAGCCAAGCCCAGCCCCTCCCCCCAGCCAAAATCTCACGATATCTCTGCCCTTCCAGAAGAAAGCCCCTCAGCCACTAGAGAGCAGGTGCACACTTCCCCCTACCTTAGTCACTTCATCTCTCTTAAGTACAGTACTGGTCGCTATTGTCTCTTATGCAACAGATGGGAGAAAATTCCCTGAGACAAAAAAAAGAAAGGCAAGCCAAGCCCAGCCCCTCCCCCCAGCCAAAATCTCACGATATCTCTGCCCTTCCAGAAGAAAGCCCCTCAGCCACTAGAGAGCAGGTGCACACTTCCCCCTACCTTAGTCACTTCATCTCTCTTAAGTACAGTACTGGTCGCTATTGTCTCTTATGCAACAGATGGGAGAAAATTCCCTGAGACAAAAAAAAGAACAATCCTAACCTCCAACAGCAGTGAACTATACAACAAGAAAAAGTTTTCTTCCTACTGTCCCCTGCTCAAGGCAAGCTATATAACTTCAGCAGATTGTCTCAGAGAAATTTTCCAACCTACAGGCTTCCTTGCACTAAATAAGCATAAATATACTAGCTTTTCCTCTGTTGTCTCTTTTTTGCACTTCTATGTTGGTGCCAGAAGAGAAACTGAACTCTGGGTTATGTAGGAGGTAAGGAAGCAATTTCTCCATATGGTGCCCTTGTCTTCAGCTACCACAGACTTTATGTGAGGCAGTCTTAAGGAGAATTTCATTATTTATCTGTTTTCTCACAAAGAAAAGAACTCCAATTATTAATTCCTTTATATTGCTATTTATGGTATGCAACAAAGACCTGAACCTATATTTAAATTCTTTGCTTATTTCTAACATCAGAAATTCAAATCCCATCTAGACTGAAGTACTTTATGATGACTGGAAAAGAGTGAAAAATCTGAAAGCATACACTGTGAAAGTTGTAAGGGATTTTTACTTGAATAATTTGAAGTTTTGCATTTTAGTTGGTTTTACTGATTAACAACTAGGTTAATATTTTAAATAAGGTAATCTTCATTAGCGACTTTGCATCTTTGTTGCTGTAACCTCACATTAGAGATGGACGAGACACACTTGTTCTTCAAGCAGCAAAAGATCTCTTCATTATTCTCAGCCTAAATTTATAGGGTTTTCTAAAAGTATCGTGCCTCTCTCTAATTGGTTGGTAACCCGTTTGATTGGTTAGTGTCTTAGTGGTGGCTACGTGCTTGCTAGTTTCTTTCTTTAGAGATGTTTGCATTTGTCTTTCAACGATCTAGGATAGTTTTCACAGGTGCAAACTGTCTTCTCATAAGAACAGATTATGTTAGCTGATTCTCACTGTTACAATTCTTTTCTCACAGGAACTTATTAGGCTAGCTGTAAGCTTAGCCGAAATAACAGGGCCTGATTTTACAAGGCCTTTCTTTTATAAGGTTTTACCTATATATAACACATCTTCATCCTTTCAAATAAAACTTTGGGTACTTACAATAAATATTCCTCACACCTTTAAGACAAATTGTAGATAAATTCCTTGAGTTACTAAGGTCAAAAAAATGTTTTTACAGATTACTTGAACCCTTTACGGAGAATAACAGGGTATACTCCCAATTACAGAGAAGTATTTGTAGGTCACATTTAAACAATTAGGTAAGAGTATTTTAGACAAAGAACAACTTTCCCTATCATAAATAAAACTAAGGTATAAATACAGTTTTTAAAAGTAAAGAAAACCACAGTAATATTTCAAATCAGCAAGAATTCAATTTGTCAAAACAACTATTAATGTATACAAATATTTTATATCTTGATGTTCCCTCTAACCTTAAGTAATAGTATTGAGGGAGTCTCACAAACTTCTTGTATCTCTGAAGAGTAGTTACCTGTTCTCAGAGAGCACTTCATTATTGACAGTTAGAGCAAAGGACCAATTGATGCCATACCAGAAGAGTTCAAAAGCATGACAATACAAAATTCCCACAACCTCATAATATGCCAACATGTGTGTCCTGTGTTAGGATGATATATTTGGTCTGACTGAGTTTACCGGTTTAGGGAAAATTTGGGAGAAAACCTCCAAAGGGGGCTCCTCCAAAAAGCAAACCCACATGGCCCCTTCCCCCAACCGGTTCAGGAAGGATTCCTCAGAGAGAAGTGGAAAGAACCTGTTTATTCAACAGGCACAGCACCCCCCAGCACACAAAATGAACAATACTGGATGACAACACTCTCTCACCACTCTGAAAAAGATGACAAATTCAGAAAGTCTCTCTTGGGGATGGTCGCTCTGTTATCAGTCCCTCCGGTGCTGGGGGTAGCTGCTTCAGGCCACAAGGTTCAAACTCTCTGTGTTTCCCAGGTCCCAGTCCAGAGGAGGTTCGAGTAGGTCCAAAAAAGGGAAAGGAAAAACAGTCCGGGTAAAAATTCAGACTGCTTAGCTAAACTACCTAATGAGCAGAAGCAAAAAGAAAGAGCAAAGCAGGAGCTAAGCAGAAGCAAGAGCAAAGCAAAAAAAGCAAAGCAAAAAACAAAGCATAAACAGAACAGACGACTGGGGATACAAGCATCATAACATCACCCTAGGACACTGAGGTAGACTTCACAGCCCTCACAATGCTGTGCTTTACACTGGTAGCTGGAAGGGTGTTGATAACACAGCAGTGTTTTGGCTACTGCTGAGCAGCGCTGTCCCTTTAACATTCTTTCCCCCATCAAGGGGCTGGGAGTGGGCAAGATCCTGGGAGGGGACACAACCAGGCCAGCTGACCCAAATTAACCAAAGGGATAGTTCATACCATATGGCATCAGTTCAGATATAAAGCTAAGGATATAAGAGGACAAACGACAGGGCATTTGGTCTTCTACAATGTTTGCCTTCCAGAGGAACCCCTACGCGTGCTGAAGCCCTGCTTCCCAGGAAGTGTCCAAACACTGGGAAGTAGAAATTAACTTTTCCCTTAATTTATGCGCAAGCACTTTTGCTTGTTTATTTCTTTTGCTTTAATAAACTCCCTTATCTCAACCCACTGGTTATTTTCCATCTTATTCTCTCCCCGTCCCACTGGGAAAGGGAGTGATTGAGCAGCTTAGTGGGCACCTGACACCCAGCCAAAGTCATACCACTAATAATTCCAAATGCAAACTTCTCCTGACCATTCTCCCCTACAAAGACAGGCTGAGAAAGCTGGGTCTGTTCAGGTTGGGTGGAGACGTCATAGTAATCTTTCGGTATCTGAAGGGGGCCTACAGGAAAGCCAGAGAGACTCTTCGTCAGGAACTGTAGTGATAGCACAAGGAGTAATAGGTACAAATTGAAAGAGGGGAAATTTAGGTTAGATATTAGGAGGAAATTTTTTACCATGAGACAGTGGAACAGTTTGCCCAGGAAGGTTGCGAATGTCCCAACCCTGGCAGTGTTCAGAGACAGGTTGGATAAGGCCTTGAGCAACCTGGTCTAGTGGGAGGTGTCCCTGCCCTTGGCAGGGGAGGTTGGGACTAGATGTTCTTTAAGGTCCATTCCAACTCCTTAACATTCTATGATTCTATGCTTGTAACTTTAAAAACCAGCCTCCTCAATAATTTCAGAAGGGCAGTAGTCTCTGTTGATGAGAGATCCAACAAGCTGCTCGACAACAATCATATTCCAAATGACTTACTGATACTATTCCAGCTGTGATCCCTGCAAAAAATTGTACCATCTTTAGCTGAAGCCCTTTGACTGTCTGAGAAAACAGACCTTCCTCTTAGGGCTTCTCTTTTCTAAGCATTCTTTTTGAAATACGCAGCTATTTTCCCCTGCTATTAAAGCACTGTGAGGTTTGGTGATACCAGTTCTGTTGTACTAAAATACTACTTTGTTGTTGCATTTATAAACTCAGAGGGCAACCCTGCTGAAAATGCTTCTGAAGTCCAGTATAGTACAACTCTTGGGAATCTCTGGTGTTCAAAGAAATCTCCTTGTCTAAAGATGAAAGAAGGAAAACAAGGTCATAAAATCAAGCTTTATTGGTTTATCTTTAGAATGTTCCTGTCAAGACTGGGGAATTGCAAAGACGTGGATCATATGGGTCACTGTCCTGGATTGGGGCAAATTTGGGAGAAAACCTCC
>NW_005055607.1:0-2024 GCF_000277835.1 Geospiza fortis
TAAAGCAGGAGCAAGAGCAAAGCAAAAGTAAAGTAAAATGGATATGGGCCAAATCCTGAAGGAATTCTCTGACCCTATAGTCTGGGACTTTCCACATGAACAAATTCAGAACCCAGCTGAGCTGAGCAAGAGCAAAGCAAACGCAAAGTAAAAAGCAGAAGTTGCACTATGTACTGCCCCCATCTCTGTGTCTTGCTGATTGTTGGGGGAGTGAGCAGACTGATAATAAAACAAAACAAAACAAAGCTTCTCTCTTCAGAGCCAGTCTTGAAGGTACAAAACATAATATCCAGCATAAACAGAACAACGACTGGGCATACAAGCATTATAATGTCATTCTACGACACTCCCCATGCCTCAGACAAGAGAGGGAGGGATGCCTGGGATGCATGCACCCTTCAGGCTAGAAGAAGGTGCATCCAGGCAAACTACAAATCCACCGGATACAGGTATGGATTTGGTTTTAATTCCCAGAAATATTCTGCGAGATACATTGTCAACAAATTGGGCAAACGTCAGAAGGACAGCACTGAAAAAAGAGACCTTGATACAGTCGACACAGATAGCATTGCATTGACAGTGAGATACAGAAGACAAAATGAAAACCCTAGATGTGAACCCCTGGATCATCAAGTCATCAAAGATTTATCAGAAGTCATGAAAACCAACAGCCTTGGCTCACCATACTTCAAGCAGCTTTTGAGAGGCATTTTTAACAATTACGACTTGGTGCCTTTCCATTGTAGGTACATTGCCTTGACAATTTTTTACAGATTCACAGCTCCTGCTGTGGGATGCAAGATGGTGAAGGGCTCTCATTCAGCTGAGAAACAGATATGCAGGAGGGCTACACGCAGGTCTCACATTGTCTCAATTAGCAGGAGATAAATCCCATGACAGTTCTGAAGATCAGTCAGCAGAGTTGCCTTGAGACGTGATTGCAGACATCAAAGAGGCAGCACAAAGAAACAATTTTGCAAATTCAACCACTTGGAACTCCAGAAGGTATTTACACAGAATTAAAGCAAGGTCTCTCCAAGCCTTTCACTTCATTCATCAATCGTCTCACACAAGCAGTGGACCAACAGGTGAGTGATGAAGCGGCAAAGCCACACTTGCTTCGAAGTCTCACTTTTGCAAATGCCAATGTAGAGTGCAAACGTATAATTAATGATAGAGGCAGGCAACAAGGTAGGCACACCTCTGCATGTTGCAGCCATTCAAGCAGGCATTTGGATGGAACAGGTCGGAAAAATTCTTCAAGAGCAACGCGAAGAATTTTCGAAAACGCTCAAGGCGCTTCATCCAGCTCTTCAACAGGCTGGTTCCACAGAAGTGATGGCAACAGCATTTGCCGGAGGACCGTGCTTCAAATGCAGAAGATATAGACACATGAAAAAGAACTGTCTAGAACCAGTGAAAAGTGAGAAAGCGCCACGCCTTTGCCCAAGATGCAGAAAAAAGAGAACATTATGCAAATCAGTGTTATTCCAAATATGATATAGATGGAAATCTTTTACTGTGAAAAATGCTTCCCAGGGAGGGAAACCACCATGTAAAGATAAAAGTATTAGTAATGATTCAATTACCCAAAATGTCTCTGAAGACAGAGTGTGACAGTGTTCACAGGGGTTTTCGGATTGGGGAAGAGACGAGGATCTGACTCCATGTTTCAGAAGGCTTGATTTATTATTTTATGATATATATTACATTAAAACTATACTAAAAGAATAGAAGGAAAGGTTCTGTCATGGTTTGACACTGGCACAATGCCAGTGCTCCATGAAAATATACTTCCCTGGTGTTTGCTGTGAGATGTGACCAGGAAATAAGCAAAGCAGGCCTCTACCTTAGAAAAAAAGTTTATTAACTAAACTACAAAAGGAAAACAAACCACACACACACACACACACACACCTGGAAAATGAAAACTCCACAAAAAGCATTTCCTCCTCCCCCCACCACATTTCCAATACATCTTCCAAATTTCAACTCTCCATCCATCACCCTGTAAATACTCAATT
>NW_005055607.1:5039-7947 GCF_000277835.1 Geospiza fortis
TTTGCCCACAGAAGATTGTGGACTTTGGGTTTCTTCATGGGTGTAGGAATCAATAATGTCATAGAATTTTTGTTAGATGATAGCTTAAGCGAAACATGGGGTGTGGTCAAATGTGTGTCTGACAGATGGTTGACAGAATTGTCAATGCAGTGTTCATGGTTCAAACAAGAAGGGGTGTTTAGACCAAATTTCTCCCTGAGGCTCCTTATGAACCTCAAGAACTGGAAATTCTTGGCTCAGTGAAGATGGATTTCTGTATAGTATTTAGTCTTCCTGGGTCAAAACAAAATAAGGACAAAATAATAAATGTAACCCCAAATCACATTATATATATAGAAATGTGACATCTTGGTGCCATTTCACAGCAAGGATGATCACACCATCCAACAAGGTTCCATTGCAATTACCGCAAGGAGTCTTTTTCATTTGTGGGGACAGAATTTGGCCCGCCATCCCATCCAATGTCAAAGGTGGTCCATGCAGCATTGGGAGACTTTCTTTCCTGACACCCAACATGACAATGATAAGAGAACAAAGACACAGAGGGAAAAGATCTGTCAGTCGATATGACCCCAATTGTGATGACAATGTTAATACATGGAAAAAAGGCCAGAGATTTATAACAGCTCTGCTTTTGCCATAGGCAGTTGCAGGAGCAGCCTTGAAGCAATTGGATCAAATGGGGTGTTGGTTGAATAAGCACTCTTGTGCTACCTCTCTCGCACTGAGCAATTTATTAGCTGATGTTCAAGGTGTGAGACAGGCAACTCTGCAAAACAGAGCAGCAATTGATTATCTTTTGTTAGTGCATGGACATGGATGTGAGGATTTTGAAACAATGTGTTGCATGAATTTGTCTGATCATTCAAAATCTATTCACAAAAGCATACAACAATTGGAAGATGGAGTGGCCAAACTCGGGGAAGAGAATGGGTCATGGCTGGATGGTGTGTTCAGTTGGTTTAATCTTGCATCAGCATGGAGAGAATTTTTGAAGATAGGTGTGTACGTACTGATTGGTGTCGCAGTCCTTTTAATATTTGTGCCATGTCTACTTCAGTGTATCTGACGGATAATGGATGAGGCTATCAAAGGAGTGGTTTTGGTTCAAAGAGAAGGGAGAGATGCTACAAAGTGCTTTGCAAAACTATACAGGGCAAATTGCCTGTCACTTACCCAGCCACAAATTGTATCAATTAAGTGAGACCACTGTGTTGTCCCTGGAACCACTGAATCAGTGCACACCCCTGAAAGGTCTCACAGTTTTCACTGATGGGCATGGAAAAACAGGAAAAGCCATCATGACCTGGAAAGATGATAATGGTTGGCAGACACTAGAAGGTCACGATAGTGGATCACCTCAGCTACTTGAATTACATGCTGTAGCCATGGCTTTTCAATGTTTTCCTCATGTTCCTTTAAATATTGTGACCGATTCCACCTATGTTGTAGACATCACACAAAGATTGGACCAAGCACTGCTAAAATAAATTGATAATGCCGCATTATTTGAATTGTTAAAAACTTTATGGCATACAATCCAAGCCAGAACATGTTCTTACTACATTTTGGATATCTGGAGTCATACAAACTTGCCAGGCTTTATTGCAGAAGGTAATGCTCGGGTCGATTGGCTAGCCAGCCCTTTCTGGACAGCACCACAGCCAGATATGCTAGCACAAGCAAGAGCATCACATGCGTTTTCCATCAAGGTGTTCAAGCTCTACAACGACAATTCTTGTTAACAAATACAGAGGCAGGCAACATTGCTAACACTTGTGCTGATTGTCAAGGCCACACTGCACCATTGCAGGTGGGGGTTAACCCCCATGGTCTGAGAGCCTTACAAGTTTGGCAAATGGATGTCACACACATTTTGGAATTTGGTCACTTAAAATATGTTCACATTTTAATGGACACTTTTTCATCTGCTATATCGGCCTCAGTTCACACTGGAGAAAGAAGTCGTGATGCCATTGCACATTGGCAACCAGCCTTTGTTGCCCTAGGCATCCCTCACATTATAAAAAGTGATAATGGTCCTGCATACATACCACAGAACACTCAGCAGTTTTTACAGCTCTGGGGTGTATCCCATCACACATGTATTCCTCATTCCCCTACAGGACAAGCAATTTTTGAATGTGCCCATGGCACTTTAAAGCGTGTCCTTAAAAAAAAGAAAAGGTGGATGTGTGGTGAGACCCTACAGAGTAGGGTGGCCAAAGCCCTGTACACTTTAAACCATCTAACAATATTGCAAAACTCCCAAAATCCTGCCATCTTAAATAATTTCTTGTCATTACAGTCCTCTAATGACATCCACTTACCTAAACCTAAGGTTTTGGTACGGGACCCCCTTACTAACAAAAAGGTAGGCCCTTGGGACCTTGTCACTTGGGGGCACGGGTATGCATGTATTTCCACAGATGCTGGTATTCAATGCGTACCTGCTTGGTGTATGCGACCTGCTCTATGCTCTGCTCTGGACTGCAACCAACAATGCCTCCCTGACGGTCCTACAGCAGACGCTGTAGAACAGTGACCAGAACAACCCTCTGCACCAGCTGGATGGAAATCTGAGACCTTTGGAATGACAACTCACCTGTGACTTCACCTGGACCTCAAGACTTGGACACGTTAAGGACATTACTAGCAAAAGGAAATGCTACCTCTGATAGTTCTAAATGTTACCTCTGATAGTTTTTAAGTTGGTTTGTTTGTAACATTCAAGTTGTAAGTTGTAAGTTTTAAGTAATTAGCCTGCGGCATGCCACCCAGTAAAATTGTGCCTTTGATAGCTCCTGGACACGATCCTAAAATTTTTCATGGGACACACTAATGGCTAGAATGATTAGGCTCATCAAGTTTAGTGAAGAACTTCATTCTCCTTGTACCGTGTTTGTTG
>NW_005055608.1:0-3758 GCF_000277835.1 Geospiza fortis
TTAAAACACAACTGTATTACCAGGACCTCACCATAAAAGAACCTATATGCAGCTCCAGATAGAAATACCTACATAATAAAAATGAGGGAATTTTTTGGAGCAGATTTTTTTAGTGAATCTGATAAAATTAATAAAATACTTTGGCATTTTTTTATTCAGCAAACAAGATGAGCACATGCTCTTGTCTCCAAATTGAAAACCCGTAATATCTCTGATTAAATACCTAAGTATTCATTCTTTGGTTCTTTAAAATTTTGAACATCTTTAACATGTTGTATATTTGGTAATGCATCTCCTTGTTCTGCTCTAGAAGCTCTGTTATAAATTTATCCAAAATATTTTGGGTCATTTAAGCCTTAACATTAAGCTCAAACAGTTGTAATATTACAACATAAAAAATTCTATTTGCTGCTTCTGCACAAACATGACTCTGTGCTTGTACTGATGGAGCTTTTAAGGATTTTGTTTTCTGCTAGAAAACAAAATGACTTGGTTGTTTTTTGGCATAAAATCACAAATGACTAGCATGTTAAACCTTCAGAGGAATATTACTTGCAAATCCTCTGATATAACCATCTTTCCCTTCAAGAGCAGCCCTCAAACATGAAATCCTTACATCAAAGATCTCAAAGCCAGCAATGTCCAGGACACCAATGAAGTACTGCCTGGGCTGCTTCGTGTCCAGCTGTTCGTTGATGCGAACAACCATCCACAGGAACATTCTCTCATAAAGTGCCTTTGCCAAGGCACCTACAGCATTGTGCACCTACAGGGAAAAAATACCTGGAGTTACAATACGAGGCAGAGGAGAATCAAAAGGATATTCATTCTACACGTACCTTGACTCGTGGGTAGCAGAGAGCCTTGAGCAGGTCTGCTGAGTTCAGACCCATCAGGTAGGCAGCCTTGTCAGCAACTAAGTATAAAGAGAGAGGGAGGAAGTAACAGAGCAGAAGCAATAATTGAAAGGGGCTATCCTCTAAGATGTAGCTGTTGGTCTCAGCACTAAAATTTTGTGATATCTTGAAGGGAAATTTAGAAGCATGAATAGTCTGGAAGCTGAGATTTATGCATTTGTGATAGTAAACAGAAGGAAAATATGTGATTGCCAACTTCTGCTTATCCATATCTGTTATTAGGAGATCTAGAAGGCTTTAATACCTTCTGTGCCATCAGGCTCTGCCTGCTCCTCTCGTTGTTTCTGCTTGAACTTCAGGTTCCCATAGTGCATGACAGCCCCTGTCAGCTTGTAGATGGCTGTTCTCTCGTCAGCAGTGAAGCCCAGGATGTCAATGGCACTCTGGCAACAGAATCACTCAAATAAACTTCCAGGCCATTACAAGGAAATTTCACCACACCAACATGCTCTGTGACACTTACATCTGTAGCCATCAGCTCCTCCTGGTCGTTAATGCTGGCGACAGTGATCTCGCCTTGACTCACAAACTGGTAGTCATAGGGGTTGGTGGTGATGAGGAGCATGTCTGTAAAGAGGAATAGGATGTATCTGGGTGTGAGAATGAAGATAAATTTAGCACATTCAGATTTTATCAAACAATTCATAATACTTCCTACCGATTAGCTCTGGCTTCTTGTTGGACATGATCTGATAAAAGATGTGGTAGCTCCTTTCAGCCTTGAGCTGGAAAGTGACTCTGGACTTCTCCAGCAGATCTGGCAAGGATGGTAGGACAGAGTCAGGCCTGAGAAAGAACACTGAGCTGGAAAGGGAGGAAGGAATGGGATCAAGTCTGGTGGTCTCTTACATGTTTCAATATCAGCAGAAGCCAGCTTGCCTGTGGCACCAAAGTGGATTCTGATGAATTTACCCTTTTAGACGGGAAAGAAAAAAAAAGACATGTTGAAATTTCACCATGACTGTAAGTATGTGACCTTACATTTTCCACAGAGGACAGGCTTCAAACTTAGGAGTTGTTTCGCTTTTATTTTTTCTTTAACAAGGCAAAACAGGACAAAAACAAATTTAGGAGATTCTTTATACTGCCAATACTAGATAGATCTGAGCTTTATTATCCACTACTATTTAATGGATAACCATGAGTGCACATGAATGAGAAGACCACTAATAAAGCATTATATTGGGTCACTTCTGTTGCAATTCATTAAACGACTATTCATTAGTTCAAACACACATGGATATAGTGAAAATCAGAAAGATTCTGTGAAGGCAGATTTTGGTGGTATAAAAGTTAAATGAGGATTTTTAGTCTTGTGGAAGACAGAAGTCAGAGTTACTGTCTGAGTTGTAGAGATAGAGGCAACACACCCAGAACAAGGAGCTTTAGTCTGAGACTGAGCATTGGTATTGTGGTTCTTCAAGGAAACGCACAGTTAATCTAATAGAGCTTATGAATGGCTTTTTGCATTAAAACAAACAAAAGAACATTCCATAGAGTGGTTTGTTTTCTGGTAGGATGTATTGAAGGAACTCTGTCCCTATCCCTTTCTAGACAAATTATATCAAGATCTGAGCAGTCAGATTAATACACCTGCCCAGTTTTGTGTCTAAAACTCAGAGATTCATTTTTTTTGGAAGGCCAGCAAAATTTCCATCCAGCAATTGCTATCCTGTATGTCGCATCTTTCCTTTTTTCTACATTACATCAATTTCCACAAAATTTTGTCTTCAGCCCATATGACAGACATTAAGAATATGTGTGTATATATATTTATAGATATCTAATTATATAGATATCAAAACATCCCCCTTGATATGCTGTATTATACTTCTAAAGATGTATTTTTAAATAGATAGTCCACTTTAATTGGCAAAAATACGTGGAAAATAGTAGTTTAATGAATACAGTCATCTGACTTTGACACTTCAGAAGTGAGAGCATGTTCTGACATCCTTGCTCCCATATAAACTACCACCTCTCTAATGAAAAACTCACAAAGCGTGAGGAGTTGTCGTTCCTCACGGTCTTGGCGTTTCCAAAGGCCTCCAGCAGTGGGTTGGCGCTGATGATTTGATCCTCAAGCGTTCCCTGCAGGGACATCATTATTCAGTGACTGTGTTTGGTTGGCAGGGCAATGACAGGCCAAGCATTCAGTCTGGCCTTCCTGACTCACCTGCATTTTGCCCGATGACTTCTCCTCCTTCTTCTTGTCTCCACTGGCTGCAATTGTTGCAAAGTACTGGATGACACGCTTGGTGTTCACAGTCTTCCCGGCCCCGGATTCTCCGCTGCCAAAGCCAAGAGAGAAGCAGAGGGTGCGTGGTCAGGCAGGAGGGGCCCTGGCACCGGGCAGCCCCGCAGGGACCCGCGCAGGGGGGGTACCTACGTGATCAGGATGGACTGGTTCTCACGATCTGTGAACAAGGCAGAAACACAGAGCTTAAAACTCAATAAACAACAGAGAAAGAATGAAAAAGAGTCAGGTTTGCCTGATGTCAGCTTCACTTAAAGAGGAAAATGTCACTGAGTACAGAGGAGTCTTTCATTTAAAAGAGTAGAAACAACGCAATGAAGATAATAAACTCTAACAGATGTTTGTGTCAGATCCAAGAAAGCTTTGAAAAAGCCTCTTCACTTTGCTGAGACAGGGGATCCCTTCAGAGAATTTAATGATCTCATGCCCCTAAAGACAAGAGAGAGCCACTCACCAGTCAACATGAACTGATAGGCATTGTCAGAGATGGAGAAGATGTGTGGAGGGGCCTCCTGGCGCTTCTTGCCTCGGTAGGCCAACACCACCTCGGGGTTGTACACCGGCAGCCCCCTTTCAGGGGTGGC
>NW_005055608.1:3829-7921 GCF_000277835.1 Geospiza fortis
CCCAGCACCCCCGGAGGCGCCCCAGAGGAAGCTGCTGCTGCCACTTACGTAGATCATCCAGGCTGCGTAACGCTCTTTGAGGTTGTACAGCACAGCGGGTTCGTGCAGGTGGGTCATCATGGCCATGTCCTCGACTTTGTCATACTTGGGAGGGTTCATGGCGAAGATTTGATCTTCTTTCACAGTTAGGGTCTGTCAAGGAAACAAAAGATCCACATGTGTCTCTGAAAAGCTCAGTGTTAGGATCATATGTTTTCCTTCAGCCTTGTTTTTGACTCACCTCTCCCCCTTCAGTCTTGACAGTGACTTTGCCTGATTCCCTGCTCGTGATTGTCCCTTTCACAAAGGATTCCTTTGCATGTACCACGAAAACAGATGTCTTGGCATCGAAAGGTTTGTTCTGGGCCTCAATTCTCTCCTTCTCTGACTTTCGGAGGTAAGGAGCCGCCTCCCCAAAGATGGCCATCTCAGCGTCCGAGGACATGGCTGCACTTTATGGAGGGGCTTGTCCGCAGAGAACACTGTGGAGGAGCAGATATGTTGCCCAAATGAGTCTATCTTTTTTCTTGTCACACACTTTATTGATAGACTCTAACAGTGTAATAGAAAGCGTGATTTGGGAAGAATCTTGAGCAGTTCTTTGGTTCACCTTCCTGTGCAACCAGGGCAAATGTTGGAAGCAGGTTCCCACAGCTTTTTCCAAGAAGTTTTTCTTATGTCAAAGAACAGATATTTCTTAGTCCCTTTGAATCCCTGTTTAATGTCTGATGACCCTGATGGTGATTTTTTCCCTTATTTATTGCCTAATCAAAATTTCTGTGGCTGAAACCTGTGCTTTTTATCCCTCAGCCTTTCACTCTTCCCATCTGAGAAGTCTGCCTCTTTCTATGATATAAGCATCCTCTTTTTGTTGAAGATAACAATAAGATAACCACTTCTTAATTTCAGCTAGATATGGGAGCTGAATGCAGGGAAAGAATCAGTTGTCTTCACCTGCTGACCATGCTTTCATGAGTGCCTGACAATGTGCTGCTGATCTTCCTTCCCCCAAAGGCACACAGTGACACTTGCACCCGAATTCATGACCCTTTTCTGCAAAGTTGTTTTCCAGCCAGAATGAAGTACCACATACTCTGTTGCACGGGACTATTCTTTCTCACATGCAGGATTTGTGAGGTTCTTATCTGCTTCAGGATGAAGCTTTCTGAGGATCTTTTCCAGGCTAACATTGCCCTGTAGCATAATTGCAAGTTTCTGTTTGTTGTCATCTATAATTCCTGAGGATGCATTACATGCATCATTTGGGTTGCTAATGGTCCAGAAGGTGCTCTGAGGACTATCATAATGTCTTTTGCTGATGCTCTGCATCATTCACTAGAGCTGTTTGCTTCTCATCCCAAATGATTTCAGTAGTATGTGAGCAACTGGCATGTAAGGACACATAATTCATCAGGTTAAAATACTGCACAACCAACCGTTTCTTCTTATGTCAGTTGTTTGTGGAAATAACTCTAGGCAAAGCTAGAAACCTCAGTTGAAGAATTTATAAATCAAAGCCAGATATCTAAATCCAGTACTGGACTTCCAAAGAAATGCCATGTGGCCAGTAATAGAAAATATCTGAATTCAAAGGAAGCTAGACAGGCAGCTTGATAAGATGTCATATCATAACTTTTAGTTAGGTAAATATCCAAAATGTTAACAAACATTTGTGGCTACTCCTAATAGCATGCAGATCTTCCATTTTCCTCAGTCTTCTTTCAGAGGAATAGGAGCAGTACCCCTCCCTTTTCATTGTTTGGTTAGATAGATAGCTATTTTTGCATTTTTCATCAGGTTTATTAGTAGGAGGCCTACATGCAGATTATAACCCTGGAGTATCATTTGGAAAGCATTTTCATAACCTTTATTGGCCAGTTTCATATGCAGCAATAGTTAAATTCACAAGCCTGTAAGATTTTGCAACATTCTGTTCTGTTGGCTAGCTCTGTCTATCTGTCTGTCTGGACTTCATGCCAGAATGGATCATTTACCTCAGTGTTCCATAATTAAACATAAGGAATCCCCAGGAAGCATTTCCTGGCATTACACAGTGGCTGTGTCTTCAAGCACAGCCACTTATGAAACCTTGCTAGCTGTGAGCAGCCTGCCCAACCATCCGCATGCTTTATTAGTTATAGCAGAGCACTGGCCAGGAACACATACAGCAATTGCCTACAAAATTTTACAGTGATTTGTCATCATGAACAAACCTGTTCTACAGAAATCTTCCACCTTTCTCTGTCCCTTAAATGCAAGCAAATGTGGCTCTTACCTCTTATGCTATGAGAAGATGCCTTGCAGCCTGGGAGGTGATCAGTGCTGTAAAGCAGAACCATGAGATATCTCATTATTGCTGCACACAATTCCACAGACAAGTCACAAAGTGAAAATACCAACATGCTTTATGATACAAATATCAAATCCTTCCAGGTACATGTACATACAGCAGGACAACAGGGCTGGAGAGGGACTGCAGGGACACTGTCCCTTTCTGCCCACCACAGACGTGCACTTACCATGAATTTCCTCTGCAGACAGAGCAGCCCAGATCCAAGGACTCTTTTATAAGGTCTGGTCAGCGCATGCTGCAGATGCATCCTCTGTCTTTGGGCAAAGCATTTCTGGCAAACCTTGTTTTTGGCAAAGCATTGTCTGGCAAACCGAATGTACTGAAAACTGGAAAGTGATGTTACTAGATATAATTAGAAAATTTTGGTGTCTTCCTAGCTATGTGAATAAATCGCCTATAAATAATACAAGAAGATTCCTAAGGGGGGAAATACAGCTAATGATGACTAGAGGAATGAGGGTAACCAGTAATAACTGTAAGGCCATGGATGCTCCATGAATCTGAGCTAAGGGAGCAAGGGAAAACCATTCCCTGGGCGAGCACAGTGACATTTGGATGCATACTTCAGCTTATTCTGAGGACATCATATGTCTGATGACAGTTGTCTTTTCACAGAGCTCTCTACTTACAGATCTTGGACATGATAAGTGGATTTCACTGTTGTCTGCATGGCTTACCTTAGTCAGATTATTACAGATTACTCTTTATTCATATTATTCTGTATCCATATATCTCTGCAGGGCTGGATTCTGTCGGTGCCGGAAGCAAAACACAGCCCAGCTGAACGAGAAGGGCAGAATGAAGGATGTCTATGGGAACAGTCTGTTCTGCCCAGAAATGCAGCTTGGGCAAAGCACTGCAGTGCTGATATTCTCCATGGAGGAAAAAGGGAATTCAGGCAACCTGAAGACAGGCTCTTGATGAGAAGATGATCACAGAACGACAGAACTCGGTCCAATTCCTCTTGGACAGGGGAGTTTCTTTAAGAAATAAGAATATCTGTATCCAGATCTTTGTAGATCCTTCCTCTGACACTTGCCAAGAGCGGGTTCCCAGTTAGAATATGTAAACATAACATGTATATAATGATCCTGCTGAGAATGCTTCCACAGCCTCCCTGATGTGTTGCTTAGAGATTTTCTGAGTCAGTGACAACATCTTTGATGTATTTTACATCTAAACCTAATTTTTATACTATGATTTTGTCCATTACCTGGCATCAAGTAGTTGTACACCAGAGGGACATGCGCATCACTTTGGTGCAAAACCTAATGTATCCCATAGCAAGTTCCATTATTTATGCAAGTCTGAGGCCTACAGACATGTCTTAAATTAAATATATATATAAAGAAAGAACAAAAAAAAACAAAAAAAAAAGAGAGCAGGTATTACTGTTGAAGAGCTATAAGTGAGGTTCCTGCTCTCAATGAGAGAAAAATCCACAGAGAACAAGGTTGCAGATAAGATAAAAATAGTAAATATTTTAGCGCAAAACTGAATGGAATTTGTCATAAATGTAAACATTTATAGATTCAGAGAATTCAACACTGAGGTTGTATTTGCAAAAAAAACTGGAACAAGTTAATGTTAAGAAATTTGGACTCCCGGGCAGTGTCAAATTGCCTCCAGCTTGAAATGAGAGCATGTAAAAATTGGGTCGATTGGATGGAAATATGACTGCAGTCTGAGTAGGCATTTTT
>NW_005055609.1:0-5730 GCF_000277835.1 Geospiza fortis
CTGAGAAAAAACATCTGGCACAACAACGGCCCCTGCTAACTTGTCTGCCACAGGCATTGCCTTCAGATATGAGACCAGGAAGACCAGTATAGGAACATATGTGGAGGATATAATACCTCTTAGTACGTAACTGCACTGCAAAACGCAAACGCAGTAATAAAGAAAAGAGCAATGGGTTAGTTACTTCCTTGATAGAAGCTTCTTCTATTCTTGTCACTCTACCTGCAACATAAGCAGAGTCAGTAACAATATTAAGTTCATCTTGAAATTTTTCAAAAGCCCTAACCACAGCTGCTAATTCTACCAGTTGAGAAGAACCATGAACTACTTTTATATCTTGTAGCCACTGCCTGTTACTTTGCCACACTATCACAGACTACCCGGTCTTTCCAGAGCCATCTGTAAACACTGTGTAGGCATTGGCAATAGGAATTGGGGAACAGTAAGATTTGTCAATAAAATTAAGATAAAAAATGACAGGGATACCATCAAATTTTCTGCGAGCCTGTCAAGCACTTAACACCTGTGTGATCTGTTCTAAGGCTCCGGTTGCTCTGGGTGTCAGGGTGTGAGGGGAAGTAAGTTCAGGGTTCCCTTTCAATAACTGGAAAAGGGGGTAGAACTGTTCAGTTGTAATACCCAATTAATTGTTCTCAAGAGCTTTTGCAAATCATTGTGCATGGACACTCAAGATAATGGAAGGCACAGAAAATGTAAATTGGGGGTATTGTGTTCACAAAGTGGTACAGTAAAAAAAAGCAATATAATAACTATGAGGGTCCAGAATTGCAGCAACATTGCAGGAGACAGTAGCCCTGGCTGTAGGGCTCCCATAGGTAAAATAGCATTACTGATTTTTTTAAGATAGTTCAGCAATTGCCATGTTCCCCTCTTTTTCTGAATAACAAAAACAGGAGAGTTCCACGGGCTAGTTGTGGGAACGATATGGCCAGCATGGAGCTGCTCTTCTACAAGCTGGTGTAAATGTTGCATCTTTTCCCGAGATAAGGGCCCCTGGTCCACCCACACAGGACGATCTGTCGTCCAGGTGAGGGCTGGGACGTGCTGCTCAGTGATGGCCCCTATGATAAATTTGTTCCCAGCACGAGACCCCATTGACTAGGGCAGTCTTATCCCCACAAAGTAACAGGGAGTGATAGTACATAAGGTTTCATGGTGGCACTGCGACTTTCAGAGCCCTCTATTGTGACAAAATTGACACTCTGCTTTGGAATAGAGAGGCCTCCAACCCCAGCTAGACCTTTAGCAGCTTGAGTCAGGGGCCAATGAGTGGGCCATGCTGAGAAAGCTATAACAGTACAATCAGCATCACTATCAAGTATACCAGCAATTTGTAGCTTCTCGTTTTGATGCCAAAGAGTACATTTGAGAGTGGGTCTATGACTGGAAAGTGATTGTGCCCAGAAGATTTGTGGCTGCCTAGTGAAATCAAAGCCACTGTTACCTCTAACTTGTGAAAAACTACCAGGGGGGTTAACATGGAAATAAACAAGTTGAGAAATTCGTGCCCCTTCAGAAATTAGATATTATGTTAGAGGTCATTGGTTGGAGACAGAAATGACATGAACTTACAGAGGGTCCTCAACAAACAGTGCCGAGTTTATTATGGCTGCCTCTTTTACAGGGGGCTTGAATTTCCTGGGTTTAGATAGCCGATTGGTTGGGATTAGTTACTGCCCAGATCTCTGACCAGTGGTGTGTCTGCATCTAGACTTAAACAGGGTTGACCAAGGTCTCTGAGTTTGAATCCAACCTATCCCCGCCTTATCTGGGGACCTGTTTTTGTTTCTAGGCTGGTCGAGTTTAGGGGAGCAGCTTCAGACTAGCTGCACTGTGACAATTTGACATGGGGGTACAGGGGTCCAAACCATTATCTGAACCTCCCCAGTAAAATCCCTGTCTATAAATCTAGACAGAACAAAAAAACCCTGCTTTGTGGTTGACGCTTGACCAATCACAAGTGCACTGCACCCCCAGCCCAGCGGTCCCCAGACATCTGAAGGCAAGCAGTGCGCATCACTGTCCTGAAGAGTTACTGTGATGACGGAGGCCAGGTCCATGTCAGTGCCACCTGCTGTCTCCATGCTTGCAAGGCTTTTGAGGGGATAAGTGCAGCAGGGCTTGATTTGCTATCCACACGCAGCTCCCCCCCGTTCTCCGCTGGCAGTTTCCCCGAGCACCCATTGATGTAGCTGGGAGCAGCCCCCCTTCTTTATTAAATCTAGACCAGCATTGTTTTACATGATGCTGTCCCTTCCGGCAACATGCGCATACACCTGAGTCCCCAGAACCTCTTTTGTTCCTGGGGCATTTGCATCTCATGTGACCCGTCTTCCCACACAAAAAACAAACAATCCGGAATGAACGCTCATCATAGCAAGAGCCTCCAAAAGCAAAGTCACGTTATGACTAGCAGTCCAATTCCCTGACAAGCCTTAAGCCTTTCTACAACAGTGGGGCTTGCAGGGGCTGTAAAACCTTTTGACAGGATTTGTGTTTTCCACTGCTAACTGCTTCAGTAATATTTCTCACATGGTGATGTTGCCTATTTGCTTATCTAGGGCAGCTTTTAACTTATCTAGAAACTTAAAAAAAAGTTAATCAGCTCCCTGTCTTATGTTAACAAATGAGGTTGTAGCGAGACCACCATCCGGCACTTTATGAAAAGCCAACAGAGCGAACTCCTTTAACTGACTAAGAGCTTCCACAGGCAGCCAAGCCTGCATTGCGGTCGGCACATATTGACCCTCCCCCATAACAGTTTCGTCACCAATAGGTCACAAAACATGCCCCAGGGGTTGCCGTAAATTGTCCATAGTTTTAACAGTGCAGAGCTCTCTCCACTCCAACATCCAGACAGTGAACTGTATACTCATCAGCATAAGCCGTGTTATTTGCTTAAAGTCTTGTGGTGCCAAGTCATACGAGTTCACCACAGTTTCCAAAAGGTTAGTAGTGAATGGGGCACTGATGCCATTGTCTATGGCAGAGCGATGCAGCTCTTTTACGACACCATAAGGCAAGCTTTCCCATATAGGTAGTTGGTGGGATTGGTAGATAACCAGGAAGGCATGCAATAAGTCCGCATCTCCTTCCGTGGCAGCCTGTTTTCTCACCACTGCCCACCGATCAGGGGATGTAAGAGCCATAATGAGGGATGCGGGACTCCAGGCAGCTCTTCAAAATGCAGTTTATTACATCCAAGAGGTTACAGCAGTCCAGGGTCATGGGCGACAGAGCTTGTGCCTACACCTGTCAGCTCCAGCTGCAGGCAGGCCTAGAGACCCTTTCATTTTGGTTACAATGCATTATATACTTTGCTGAGCATCTTAATACAGAAGAACCAATCTATACCTTAATTTTTACCTATAGCCTATCATAACTACTATAATTACCATATTCATGTTACTATTCTCCAATCACTATAAGTTAGTATGTTACAGTTTAAGCTAGAAGTTGTTTTTCAGTTTTCTTGCAGTGGAAAATTCTGAGACCTTTATTCTACTTGCAACACTGGCAAACTTGTTTGCCTGTGCTATCTTTCTGCTTGGTAAAAACATCTTCTTGTTTGAGGTGGGTTTATCCTTTGATCTAAGTCATAAAAACCCCTTCTAACTAACATACCCTTTGCCTTCTTAGTTATCCAATAAGACTGGCTCAGCAATACTTTTCTTCTATATCAAACCTTGCTTTCAGTTCTATTCCTTCTTCAGATTTTACATTCAAAAATATTTCTGCCAAGCATACATATCTGTTAAACTTTCTTCTCAAACTTTCATCCTTCCCAACGGGGGGGAAGATGTTTGTCTTGGTTTGGAAAGACAGGAGTCTGCTAAGGAAGGCAGGAGCCTCCCCTGAAATTGAGAATGTAAACCCTCCCCACCCCTCCGAATTGCTATAATTTTAAATTAAGGGGCTCTCAGGCAAAGATATGGGAGCAGGCAATAACAGTTCTTTAATAGGGAAGAAATAAAAAGAATAAAATAAACAATACAGTCCACTGGAACAACACTGACAGAGTCAGAACCCAACCTGACACCCTGTGGGTCCGGGTGTTGGTGGCAGTCCGATTGAAAATGTGGCTGCAGTCCTCTGAAGTATCAGGGGTGGTTCTGTTGGAGCAAGGGGGTTCTGTAGAGAAGGATGTAGTCTTCCTCTGAAGATCCAGGAGGAAAAGGCAGCTGCTGTTCCTCTGGGGAATCTCGTGGAGAAAAACTGAGTTGCAATTTCAGAATCTCAGACTATATCGGGGTAGCAGTGCTTGGCTCCTCCCTCTGGGCGGAGCATCTCACAATGGGATGTTATAGTTCTTATCAGTCATGCACCAATATTCAATAGTCTGTTATCAGCGGAGGTCCGCTCCCGAGGAAGGTGTGAATGTGGTCATTCAAAGAGAGAGATAAGGCAAACTGCTCACTTGACAAGGTAATCAGCCATACAGATGGTAATGGAAAACATCTTACATGCAATCTTCAGCAATGTTGAGCTCCCTTCCTGATGCAAACAGATCAAGGGACATGGGGCCACCCACAGGTTCTCCTCCCACAGCCCCGAGAGACTTACGGTCAAAGTCTTGTGTTTCGTGCAACAGCGACGCTGAAGGATCAGGCAATGAAGGAGCAGGCACCTGAAGAGCCTTCATGGCTGTTGCGGTGCCATGAGCGTCTTTCTTTTTCTGGTTATCTGGTGACGCATACACCACAGGTAAGGCATACACAGTCTGCCGCGAATACAAAAGCTCCACCAGCACTTTGCCGCCTTGCCTAACGCGGTCCCACAAAGCATCCCCTAAAACGTTCCATGTCTGAGGGTCAAAAACATTGGTACTATTCAAAGTTGGATCCCAGTCTTTCCAATCTGAAGATTCAACTTTCCTGCCATGTTTCTGCGAAATCTGTTTCAGCATCTCCGCAACGTTCTTCTGCTCCTGGGAAACACCACTCTCCATAGTTCTCGGCTGCTACCCATTTGTTGCGTCACGTTGCAACTGAGTTCATCGTGTCCAGGGAGGGTGCAGCTGCCAGTGCCGGGCATGGGAACAAACGAGATGGGTCTTCATTTCATAAAGCTCGAGAGTCCATTTATTACCCCAGGGGAGGAGGGGTGGGACTAAGACGAAAGATCAGGCAAAGGCAGGGTCATGGGGTTTTTTTTTGGGTATCGCAGGGGTGGGGTTAGGGTTTGGGTCAAGGGAGGAGTTATTAGCAACACAAGAAGGGTAAGATCAAATTCCTGCCTCTTAGGAACAGGGGTATTCCACACCCTCTGTCCTGCAGAAAGGTCAACTGGCACCAGGAGCTTCATTTCAGCTCCCGGGCTTCCTTTCAGCCCCTCTGTAAAGTTCAGCCAAGTCATCCTCACTGGTGCAACTGCTAGTTGCCTTTCAATCCCTGATGCAGGGCACCATTTGTGAGAGACTGTGACACAGACTCAGACCAGCAGGGAATCTGAATTGTTTATTCAAAGAAACAAGCTGGTTTTATACAATTTTTCAAGGCACAGTATTTCCTTACATGGTAATTCTCACAACGTGACCTATACCATTTTACCATGTCAGCAACACACATTCTAAATGTCCTTCTGCGGGGTGATCACATGCTGTTCACCTGTCAGTCAGCTTCCAGCAGGCTTCTCTCCCGTAGGGCTCTACCACATGACACCTCCTTCCCCCCCAATGTCAGACGGAGACAAGCCTCTCTGTTCTGCCAT
>NW_005055609.1:5902-6232 GCF_000277835.1 Geospiza fortis
GTCCCCCTCCAGATGGCAAAATGGGCTGTAGCAGGAACCTCAGAGTGGCGGCTGGAATGGCAGAGGCAGACACACCCAGGATAGCAAATGAAATGTAGCAGAAGCTCTACAGCTGTAGCAGGAGCCACAGGGTGTCCTGGCAGACACAGAGTGCTGGGTTACAGTGCAGCAAAAAACCTGGAGCAGAGGCAGAAAAACAGCAGGGCTGAGCAGCAGCAGCCGGGTTCCTAAACACAGTCGGGAGAGGCTCCCTCAGAGTGGGGAGGGGCTCGGCATCCCAGGTTTTCCCCTGAGGTACCTGAGTAGATGGTGAAGGTCCTTTCCAGTGAG
>NW_005055609.1:6280-7882 GCF_000277835.1 Geospiza fortis
CTCACAATAGGAAAATAGTAGGAGATGGACCTCCGCACTGGTGGCAAATTCTTCCCATAGCGACCGCAGCCTGTCTCACCTCTGATCCCAAGAATGAGAGAGTGCTTGGAGCTGAGCCCAGCCCCTCACCCCCCAGGCAAAATCTCTGGGTACCTCTGCCCTTCCCAAGAGAAGAGACCCCAGCTAAGGGGGCTGCAATCAGGTGCACCTCTTCCCCCTGTTATAGATGACTAATGAGATGGTTGGCTCTCACACTTAAGGGGTGAACGGTATGTGTATATTAACAGAAGTTTTGTAGATGTATAGTTATGTTATTGTATGTCTTCCCCCTTGCATTGCTATCACAGGATGGCCTTGGTAGTTGGGACATTTGGGGAGGGTTGACTTGTTGCTGTGGTAACACCTGACCTCCAACCAAGATGTAAGAAAGTGATCTCCACCACTAGACAGCAAAGAAGGAGTCGACTGACAAGACTTTAGGAGAGGCTAGAGCTATAAAAGGTGGAGCATCCATTTTGTAGACAAGCACATGGTGGTTTATTCCATGCTCCCAGCTCTGTAATTTTTCCTTATTTAGTCCTTTTGTTGTATTTTTGTTAAGGTTTAATAAACCTTTGACATTTTAAAAGTGAGCAGTCATTTCTCACAAAATGGGGGTTCGTTCTGGGAGAAAAACCTCGTCTCTGTGGCCCTAGGAGATTTCAAAAGAGAAGTGTACCCTGCCGCAAGTTCGTCAGCTCAGTTGGGTCTCCTGGGACGATCGGTGGTTGCAGGTCAAGACCCTGGGGACAGCAGAGGACTAAATAATGAAAAACAAGAGGGGGACGAAAAAGCAGACAAAAATTGTGAGTATTTGCGTGCGTGTGAGAGTCCGAGAGTGTGCTTGGAGTGTGTGAGATTTGAGAGATTTACCAGATTTGGGGGGGCTCGAGAACACCTGGTGATGCTGGGTTGAGAGTCACCAGATTTCAGGGTGGGGGGGGGTTTGACAGCGCTTGTGTGAGCGGCAGGGTCTCAGATACCAGGCATGAAAGCACTTGGGTGACAGCAGGCTGGGACCCAACACAGCAGCTCTCAGCACCCGCTGGCCTGGCAGGAGCAGTGGCAGCAGCAGCAGTGCGAGGCGCGGTTTACGAGCAGCACTGCTGAGGACCTGGACACCAAAGCCCAGCGTTGTAATCTCCGGCGCCACCAACTTGGCTAGGAGCGCAGACGGCAGCTTGGAAGTGTGGGCACAGTTGCACATGGAGCAGCCGGCAATTGGTGCCTCTTAGCGAAGCCCTGGCACCAAGCGGCAGGGCTGACCGAGGAGCGCCGGACTATGGAGACTTCTCTGCAGTATCCACTGGCATAAAAAGCCACAGGGTCGCAGGACCCCACATGGTGGGAGGGGGGCCTTTCGACAGTTGCCCTAGCACGCCAAAAGGCACCGGGGTGTGAGACCCTGGTGGCAAAAGAGTAGAAGGGCTGACCCAGTCACACGGGAGTTCCTGGACTGCAGATGGGGTTTTTATTTGTTCCAGCCTTCCAGGGAGAAAGTAAGGGTTTTTTTTCTTCTTTTTCTTTTCCTTTCTCTCTCTTTTTCTACTTTCTTTTTCTTTC
>NW_005055610.1:0-5432 GCF_000277835.1 Geospiza fortis
TACCCCGGGTTTCTCCCTGATAATTCCATGCTAGGTGTGTCAGCCATCTCTCCTTCCCCCTCCCCTGCCCTCTGCCCAGTACTGTCTGTCAATCCCGACATTCTAGAAGGACGTTGAGTGATTGACAGAATTCAAAAGATGCCCTCTACCCCTGGGGGGACATTGGGCCATCCAGGTGTCCTTTGTCCCTTAAGACCTCCTATCATGTACCTGGTTGGTGGGATCCCTACCCCTACCCCTTCCCTCCCCCTCTCCCAGGGGTTAAAAGAGCCAGCAACCATGCGGTTTGAGAGTTTTGTTGGAGCTCTTACTGGATTCAGAGGCCTGTGGGCCCAGAATAAAGCTCTGGATCAAAACCCTCCACCAGAACCGACTCCTTTCCTTCACCATTGCCTTAAAGCTTCTCCGCCTGAGGTAAACCTGAGCTCCTGCAAGCCTGGACTTGTCTCCAAGCACCCAGCTGCAACATCCAGCTAGCCTGTAGTGTCTCTGGGGTGAAACACCACAGTTGCTGCTATTTGGTCCAGCAGCAAGGGCCAGACAAGCTCAGGCACGTCCCGTCCGGTTATATTAGTAATTATTCCAATAGCCACCGCCCCCTACATGCCCAGGGAATGGCTTGCCAGGCTTTAATGGGGCCTGCCCAGGTGCTGGAACAAGGAGGGGTGGGAGGCGGCGGCTGACTCGGCCTTTCCTCTTTCACTTCCCACTCTTCCCAGCCAGTCTCCTCGCGGAAAGCCAGAATCGTGGTACTAGGAGGTCCTCTCTCAGTCCGGGGCTCCAAGCTCATCTCAAACATGCTCTCCAAACACTCGCCCCCCCTGTCCCCTTGGCCCTTTTCCCTGCCCGTGGATGGGCGATACTTACTGGCTAGTGTCTTGCTCCGCTGTGCCTCACATGTGCCTCAGGCCTTTTTTCCGAATAGCGATGCAAGGTCCCTCCATGGAGCTGGGGAGGACAGGTGGCCATCGTCTCCTCCAGTCTCAGTTGGGCGAGGTAGTATCTCAGACGAGTCCCCAGCTGTTATAAATGGTAACACACTCCCAGTACAAAAAGTGATTTCAGCATTTATTATAGTAAGGCCTAAAGCTTAGGGGGCCTGCAGGTCCAGCAGGAGCATTCCCCTCAAGGATGCTGCAGCACCGGCGCTGGGTTTTCTTTCTTTCTTGAGCAGCGATGTTCCTGATATTCCAGGTGGAGCAGCACAGATTCAGTGGGTTGGATGTCCCCTTTTTATACTGTTTTTTGTTCCTTTAGATTGGTTTCTGTTGGGATCCTTCATTTGCATGAAGATTCAAGGTGCTTGATTGGCCCATTACAGTTCTGTCCAGGCTGGCTCATTTCGCTTGGGGGGTGGTACACTTTACTTAGGTGTATTACAGTATGTTGAGTACCGTATTTCTTATAACTACCGTTTTAACCCCTTTTACAATATAATAACCAAACTGTTTAACAGTACATGCTTAACAATTATCAACTATTTTACAGCAGTTTCTAACCTATTTTTGACAGAAACCACAGGAAGGAATAAAATATATTGACTTGATCTCAGGATGTCATGCAGACACGTCAGGATGGGAAACCTAAAACAAGAGGAGTCCTTGCAACATCAAAAGCTCTCAAGAATGCTTTGAATAATATATGTGCTAATGAATATGCATGTAACCCCAGCAATGCAACCATATAAAGAGAACGTGATTTTAAGTAATTTTGGTGCTCTTTGGCTGTTCGCCAAAAGCACCTCAGTGCTGGAATAATCATTTGTCCTTCTTTTATCCTTTATTAAACTTTTAAAAGTTCTAAAGAGTGAACTCTGTTTTTCACACACATGATCAGCACAAACCACAGAACTCTATGCCTTAATAAAAGCCTGCGAAGTGTATCAAAGGAAGGTACTGAATATTTACAGGTTCCAAGTATGCATGTGGAGTAGTACATGAGTTTGGAAAGCTGGGAGGAGACAGATTTGTTAACTTCCAGGGAAAACATTTCCTCTTGAGAGCTCATTAACTCATTTGTTGGAAGTGGTGAATTTACCAGAAGAGGTAGAAATAAGAGCTGTTAAGGGACCTCAGGTAGAGTGCTCAGAAGAGACAATAGGTAATCAACTGGTCAATAGAGATGTTCAGAAAGCAGCACTTTTACCAGAGGTATCTGGGATTCTCCCTTTGCTCCCTATGACTCAGCTGTTGACAGGGGGAGGGGGGAAGTGGTGGTGGTGCTGTTTTTTCCACCAGAGGAGTTGAAGATAATTAAAGGTAGTGGGGCAGAAGAAAGGAGAAAAATGAGTTACAAAAGACAGTAAACAGTGGATGCCAGGAACTTTGAGCCTGGAAATAATTGGATGGGTCCACGGGGGGAGTGGTCGTTAGAACTCTCGAGGATTAGGGGAGATGTAGGATTCTTCAAGAGGTAGTGCCTTGAGTCTTATTGTTTTAGCAAAACGAGCTAATGAGGGCTGACTGGCTAAAGTTAATAGTCAGACTACAAAGGAGATTGCAAGTGCAAGACATGGGAATTACCTTAGGCTATGTGTCCTTTCCAGAGATGTCAGGTGTATTTTGCTGAGATGCCCTAGGAAAGAGGGCTTCAATAACCTCTGGTAGTGGTATGCCGGCTGGCAAGGTGGCCAGATGTGTTTCTAGCCACTTCAGCAACTATTTGATCAGTTAACAAATGATTTCTGAATATGAGATTGTGAAAGCAGTAGACTTGGATGATGGAACTCATTTTACACGGACATCCTTCAAGAGACTATGGCTGCTTTGAGAAATTCAGTGTGTTACAAATAGCCATGTAGTTACTGGCTTTCACTATTATATATTGACTAGTGCAAATTATTATTAATCACAACATCTTTGATGTAGTAAAGTTTGTAATCACTTTTAACTGTTTTTGATATAGCGTAATTTGTCAGCTTTTGTGTCCGGTGCCCTGGCCATGTGCTTTTTATCTATGCATTAGTGTGATAAACATGTATTGCAGTTAAGGCTTTCACAAAATATTAAAATAGGGACTGTCTTAGCTTTTGCAGGATGCTTTAATTTTTGTAACTAACCAACAGCAGTGATTTAGATAAGTTTGTGGAAATAAGTAAAACTGTCTGTATGATTAGATAACATTGAAGAAACCACACAGATAACATCAAAAGAAAGGATGTGAGAAGGACTTCTGCTACTGACCCTGTGGCTATCAATAATTCCCCATTTGCTGTTGTGAGGAAATGGCATATACATTCTGAGGAAATGACATACATGACTCCCAAAAATCAAATCTTCACTATTGCAGGATGAGTCAGGGGTTGGACAAAGCTAAAAGAATTCCCAAAACATGTAAAAGATTTCACATGTATGTTTGAATATGTATAATCCTCATGAATATGCATATAACCAATGTAATGAAAAAGTATATAAGAAAATTGTTTTAAGCTAATGGTGTGCTTCTGGCAGTTTGCCAGACACCCCAGCACTGGATACTGTCCCTTTTTCCTTACTAAACTTTTAAAAAGTTTTAAAGAGTGAGCCTTGTTTCTCACAAGTGGGACCTCCATACCCCCTGGCACCCTGAGAATTCAGGTCAAGTAGAAAGGATGAATGGAGGAATAAAGAAACACCCTTTGAAGCTGGTGACAGAAACTTAAGAGGCCATGAGTATGGCTTTTGCCATTAGCTTTGGCAAGAATAAGAGCCAAACCTGAGAGAATATTCAATTATTCCCTTTTGAATTGTTTGGGATTCTTACTGTTATAGATGATAATATAATATTGACTTCCGCATTTATAGATTAGCTTTTTACATCACAAGTATATTGATATGGTACAATTTATACTTTTAACTACTTTTGTATAGTATAATCTGTCAGTTTATGTATGCACTGTATAGTTCATATGAATAGTAGTGTGATAAATGTATTGTGGGCTTTAGCAAAATGTTAAAATAGACACTAAAATACTTCTATGTAACTAACTCAGAAAATGGTGTAAAGCAATTATTTTGTTTCTTACATCTTTGGACTGGTCTCTCCAAGTGATAACAGTGACAGAAAACAGAGCATAAGCATCTGGGAAGGATTTATCAACTCTTTGATATCAGAGAGTGTGAAACAACAGGATAGAACTACAGGAAGAAATAAAATATATGGACCTAATCTACAAATTGTCCTGCAGACAAGTCAGAGGTTAAAACCAAACACGAGAGTTTCTGGAACATCAAAAACTCAAAGGAATGTTGGAATAATGTATAAATTCATGAATAATGCATGTGGCCCCAGCAATGTAACAGCATATAGACAATGATGTTTAAGTTGACGGTGTGCTCTTTGGCCATTCGCCAAAAGCACCCCAGTGCTGGATATTTGTCCTTCTTTTATCCTTTATTAAACTTTTAAAAAATTCTAAAGAGTGAACTGTGAAAAACCATCATTATGCTTTCTTCTCCGGACTTGGCTGCACTTTTAGCCTCTAAGTCTGCTAAATTGTTTCCCCATTCTTCTAAGGTGGTTCCCTTTTGGTGGCCCAGAATATGCACAACAGCAATTTCTTTTGATAATTGTAATGCTTCTAACACCTCAGAGATGTCTTTCATGGACTAGTCTCTTCCCTTTTGAATTTAGTAGTCCTCTTTCTTCCCAAATTTTCCCAAAAGTATGCACCACTCCAAAGGCATACTTGGAGTCAGTATACACGGTCCCTCTTTCTAGTGCTAATATTTCATGGGCTCGTTTTTAAGCATATAACTCACACGTGTGGGCTGACCAGCTGGGAGGTAACTTCTCCTTTTCTAGGGTTATTAGTTCCTCATTCACTATAGCATATCCTGACATCCACTTCCACTGAGTTATTCTAGAGGACCCATCTATGAATAATCGGGTCCTCCCCGAAATGGGTTGGTCTGTTAGATCTTCCCTTACTTTGGTTTGATAGTTTATGATTTCTAAGCAGTCATGCTCTAATTCTTCTACTGGCTTTCCATATAAAAACTTGCTGTAGCGCTTAGAAAAAGCCCGGCTAGTACCACTTGCTACCAGCAGCAGTCAGATGCAGACTGAGCCCTTCCTGGCGTAAGGGGATAGGCTGCCTCAGTCCAGACTGAAGTGAAGCCTTCTGGCGCCAGCTGATGAGAGTCGCGTAATGATGGACAGGAAGCAGGCAGGTCACAGCAGCGGGGGGTTTATTGAAGGGGAAGGTGAGGGGCACAGACACGTAGGAAAGCTGCAGGGATCTGCCCCAAAGGGCGGGGACTGAAGCAACTTATAAAGGGTGGCCAGGGGGAGGCATCAACCCGCTCCTAGACCAATAACAGAATATTATAATATAATAAACAAAATATAATAACAAATCGCGGCAGAGCGTGGGTGGGGACTTGGGGATTTTGCCCAATCACCCCCGGCCCCAGATGGAAGGTTCTGGGGCTAGGGCAGTAGGCTGAGGGTGA
>NW_005055610.1:5774-7861 GCF_000277835.1 Geospiza fortis
ACATCTACAAATAGGTAGAAAGGTTTGTCTAAAGCAGGAAGGCTTAAAGCAGGAGCACTAATCAATTTTTGTTTTAAACTTTCGAATCTTTTGTCATCACCTTTTCCCCACATAATCTCATCTGTTACTAACTTTTCATATAGAAATTTAACAGCCTGGGTGTACCCTTCTATCCAGATTCTGAAGAATCCTAGCAAGCCCAAAAGCTTTCTCATCTCCTTTTTCATTTTTGGCTGAGGGAGTGAGGTTATTCCTATGATCCTTTCAGGATTTAATCACCAGTTCCCTTGACTTATTATGTGCCCTAAGTACTTTACTTCATCCTCTACAATTTGAAGTTTTTCTTTCGATACCCTAAGCCCATGGTTTCCCAAGAAATTTAGTAGTGATATAGTGAATTCCCGGACTTGTTTCTCATCTTCTCCTGAGAGAAGTAAATCATCAACATATTGAATAAGTTTTATTCCTGGTACTATGGGAAAAAGTTGTAGGATTTCTTCCAAGACCTGTCCAAATAAGTTAGGGGATTCTGTAAATCTTTGAGGTAATCTTGTCCATCTAAGCTGTTGTTGTCTCCCTGTATCGGGATCTTCCCATTCGAAGGCAAGTATGTCTCTACTTTCTCCTGCTAGGGGACAGGCCCAAAAGGCATTTTTGAGATCTATCACACTAAATCACTAGTGTGACGGAGGAATCTTATTTAATAGGGTGTAGGGGTTAGGTACCATTGGATATCAATCTATAGTCCATTTGTTCACTTCTCTCAGGTCTTGGACAAGCCTGTATGTCCCATTTGATTTTTTTACCAGTAATACGGAGGTATTGTGGGGAGACATGCACGGTTCTAAAGTTCTATCCTTAATTAATTCCTGAATTACTGTTTGTAACCCTTTTCTCCCTTCCAAGGAGAGCGGGTATTGCCATACTCGTATCGGGCAATTTGTGTCAGTGATTTTAATTACTATAGGGGTTATGTTTAACTTGCCCCTGTTCCCAGGCTTAGCCCACACCACTTCTTCAGTTTGCTTTTGATCCTCCTCTTTTAATGGGAGGAGTTTGACTACCATTTTATCCCCTTCTGGAAACACCCTGATGCCTAACTGTACTTGTAAATCCCTCTCCAGTAAATTGTATCCTGCTCCCAGTACAAGTAAAGCATCCCCCATAGCTATCTTGTTTGTTCCTTCAAATATCTCGTTTTATAACTGGCGCTTTAAATCTTTCCCCTTTCACCCCTACTACCTGAATGCTATTCTGGCTTTTTTCACACCCTTTTGGAATGTCACAAATACATGTCGTCTCCACCCCTGTATCTACTAAAAATTCAAGTTCCTCCTCCTGGGTACCTACTTTTAAAGTTATCAAGGGCTCCTGCTGATGTTTTGACCCCAGGAGATAGAGCCCCTGACCCTCCTATTTGTCTATTTCTCGAGCCTCACTAAAAACTTTCAGATCTTTGTAGCAGCGTGTGGCTACAATGACGAGATCGTGTCCAGGGAGGCCACAGCCGATGGCAGGAGAAACAGACAAGACAAGGTTCTTCGCTGTTTAGCATGGGAATCCATTTTATTCCCCCCCCTCCGTGCCGGGGGAGGGGGGGGGGAGGGGGGGGAGGAGGAGCTCGAGCAGAGCCCCAGAGAGCGGAGAGCAAAGAGAGCAAAGCAGACCTGCAGCGGGGGGTTTTATCAGGTGTCCCATGGGAGGAGTCTTAATATCAGATTACAGCCTCCTCAGAACAGGAAAGCTCCACAGATCGTTTTCTCTCTGGGGGCAGCTTTGCCTTAAAGGTCCAATTTCCTTGCAATAATGACATATTGGACCCCGAGCGTTCACTTCCCTTTTTTCCTCCTTAGGACCCCTTCCCCACGGAGCTCTGTTGGCCTTAAACTCCTCCTGGCCCCTCTTGTTTTGGTTCAACTGAGGCCTCAACTCCTTAAAGGAGTGGGTCTTAGCCCTGTGGTTTCCTTCGGCAATAGCAGCTGCCATTGCCTTAGGTTTCGCCTTTGCTTTCTCTTTGTCCCTTCGTACATATATACCTTTTGGGTTCCTTTAACAGGTCCTTCAACCCTCTGTCTTGCCAATCCTCT
>NW_005055611.1:0-7859 GCF_000277835.1 Geospiza fortis
TGTTCAAAGAATATGTGAATACCACAACCCATCAGGCTACAAATATGGTGAAGGGAATTTGAGGGGAAGCCTCATGAGGAGCAGCTGAAGTCACTTGGCTTGTTCAGCCAGGAGAAGAGGAGACTGAGGGGAGACCTCATAACTGTATACAGCTTCCCCATGAGGGGAAGTGGAGGGGCAGACTCTGATCTCTGTGGTGACCAATGACAGGACCTGAGGGAATGGCCTGAAGTTGTGTCAGGGGAGATTTAAGTTAGCTATTAGGAAAAGTGTCTTCACCCAGAGAGTGGTTGGGGACTGAAACAGTCTCCCCAGGGCAGTGGTTACAGCACCCAGCTTGTCTGAGTTCAAGAAACATTTGGACAATGCTCTCAAGCACCTGGTGTAATTCCTGGGGATGTCTTGTGCAGGGCCAGGAATTGGACTTTGATGATCCTCGTGGGTCCCTTCCATCTCAGGATATTCTGTGATTCTATGATATGTGCATTTAATTATATTTAAATTATATACAAATACTGCAGTAATAGCATATTATAATCATTTTAAAGCATAAACATTTTAAAGGACAAGATGAAGATTAAATAAATAATATTTATAATGAGATTTTAATTTATTTATTTATTAACAGCACAAAATGCTTTTTTCTTTCACTAAAAATGTTATTACTAGTAACAATTTTTTTTAATTGTCCAATCCAACTGTCTGACCACTTCGAGGCTGACCAAATGTTAAAGTATGTCATTGAGGGCATTGTCCAAATGCCTCTTAAACACTGACATGAGCAGGGCACTGCCCACTTTTCCAGGAAGCCCATTTCAGTGTTTGATCACCCTCTTGGTAAAGACACGCTTCCTAATGTCAGATCTAAACCTCCACTGATGCAGCTTTGAACTATTCCCACACATCCTATCACTGGATACCAGGGAGAAACGATCAGCATCTCCCTCTCCAACTCCCCTCCTCAGGAAGCTGTAGAGGGCCCTCAGCCTCCTTTTTCCCTAAACTAGAGAAACGCAGTGTCTTTAGCTGCTCCTCATAGGACATGCTTTCCACCAGCTTTGTTGCTCTCTTCTGGAAGCATCTGACTACCTTAACATCATTCTTAAGTTGCAGGGCCCAGAACTGCACACAATACTCAAGGTGAGGCCACATCAACACTAAATACAGCAGGATAATCACCTCTTTTGACTGACTGATAATACTGTTTTTAATGTACCCCAGGATAGTTTGCCCTCTTGGCTGCCAGGGCTCACTGCTGACTCTTAATAAGCCTCCTGTGGTCACTGTGATATTTTATGAAAAATCCCTTCACCAGGATTTTTTTCTCCTGGGAAGCTTCAGCTTCTCCCTGTTTGCTGCTTTGGAATGTGATTTGGAGAATTGTTTACTCAACATGTGAATTGTTTTTAATTCATGATCAATCCGAGTCCAGCTGTGTCAGACTCTCTGGTCAGTCACGGGTTTTTTATTATCATTCTTGTCTAGCCTTCTGATGTCTCCTTTCTCTTTCTTTGGTATAGTTTTAGTATATCATTTTCTTTTAAGATAATATAATATCATAATAAAATAAATCAGCCTTCTGAGAACTTGGAGTCAATTCTCATCCCTCACCTCGTCCTGGGGACCCTCACAACACCACCACATCCTGTCAACCAGCAACCCCAGATCCCTTTCTGCAGGGCTGGTCTCCAGACACTCCTCTCCCAATTAATGCTTGTGTCCGGGGTTACTCTGTCCCAGGTGCAGTATCCGGTATTTGTTCTTGTTAAATTTCATGCCATTGATGATTGCTCAGTGCTCCAATCTATCCAGATCCTTCTGGGAGGCCTCTTGTCCCTCAAAAGTCAACTGCACTTCCCAGTTTAGTATCATCAGCAAACTTGCTAATGGTACATCCAGCTCCTGCATCCAGATCATTGATAAAGATATTGACCAGAACTGGCTCTAGAACTGAGTCCTGAGGAACACCACCAGTGACTGGTTGCCAGTCAGATGTAGCCCCATTCACTACAACCCTTTGAGCCCTGCCCTTCTGGTAGTTCTTCATCCAGTGCACTGTAAACCTGTTCATCCTACAGTTGAACAACTTGTCCAGAAGGATGCTGTGAAGGATTGTATCAAAAGACTTACTGAGGTCCTCAATAGCAGATTTCAGGGGATACTGCTAAGTAGCACCCTGAATAGCCTAAAGTCTTCTCTCTTGAAATCCAGGGTAGCAACTCTGCTGACATTTTTCTCATTTCACCAAACATTTTGAGAGGAATGAGAGATTTGTCTTTACAAACAAGCTGTGAGTCTGCTGGTAGATAAAACTAACACTGAGAAATAAAAGAAACAATAGGAAGGATTCCACTGATTGATAAATGGAAAAAGATATTTACTTTTACAAATAAACTTTAGGTTTGCTAATAAATTAAATTGGACGTTGAAAGATGAAAGAAACAATGAGGAAAAACCCTAAATTCCGTAAGAATTAAAAATAAAAGGGAGGGTTATACATTAGAGGGAAATCTTCAGTATCAGGTGTTTCAGGAAGTCTGTATCTCTCAAGTACCTCAGCCAATGGGGAAAGAGAGAAGGGAAATGCGGCCGGGAAATTAGGATAAAAAGGAGGCTGCGTCCTCCAAAAATTTGAGAGATCCCAGGGGAATGCCCCATGGCCTCTCCTTTTATTGGAATAAAATAAAAGTACTCCTCTGTCTCCTTTTTGGACATAAACCACTGATGTTTGTGGATTAATTTTCCGGACAAGCTAGGGGCTCATCCTGGGGTCTTTCCACCGTACGGGGCAGTGGGCAGTGAGAGGAGCTGAAGGTGTGCCTCACCCAGTTTGGGTGATCAGCTCCCGTTGGTGGCGGCTGACTCAGGGTGATTGATTGGGTTCCCAAGACTGTCCAGGAGACAGACGAGTGGAGGACCAGGGGGGTCTGTGAAGAGTCCACAGGGAAGGACCACTGAAAATCTCACCAGTGAGTAATATGGGATCTTCAGGAAGCAAACCTGGGAGGGCACCCATGGAGGGTAGCACAGGTGAAACAAGGCACCCATGGAGGGTTGCAAGGGTAAAGCCGGGAAGGGGTCCTGGCAAAAGGGATGACAATCCCATAATACCCCCGGAGAGTCCCTTGGGGAGAATGCTGAGGTCTTGGAACAGATTATACATTCACCAAGAGGTAACTATGGAGATCATGGTAAAATATTGTTGTTTTGTGTAGCCAGAGTATAAGTGTCTAAAGGGGCTTATATGGCCACCTTATGGAACAGATAGAATTTGTTTGTGTCAAATTTTGTAGAGGTATTTAGAGGAGAATTGGAAAGGATGGATTGAAAGGGAATGTGGATTGATATGGATTAGACAAGCAACAGGAGAAATCTATGTGTTAAGAAAAAAGGGAGAAGAGGAAAAAGGGGAGGAAGCGGAAAAAGGGGAGGATTGGGATGTTTTTCAGCACCTTCCCCCATCTTGCCCTCCAGTGATACCAGCTGCTGCATGTCCCCTGTATCCTCAACTCCTGGAGCAAGGGGATCAGGGAAATGCTGTTCCTATGGCCCCACCTGAGAATAACGATGGTGTGGGGGGAGGGGACCGGCATATTGTGTCTCTCCCAGAACTAGAAGAGGAACTCAATTTAGGACATCAGAAGCCCCCTGGACCTAGGAGACAGAGGTACACCAGTAGCACCACTCCGCCAAGTTCCTTTGGGGGTCAAGGGGAAGGGTTTGGGTAAAGAATTACCCCCATATTTGGATGATCCCATCAGGGTGGGGGAAAAGATAGAGGAATATTTGGGAAATGCAGATTATACATGGAAGAACTGGGATTTTCTTTTGGGGATTTTGTTTGGCCAAGCGTTGCAGAAAATATTAAGCGAATTTACTCCACCCGAGGAATTAGGTTGTTGCAGTATGCAGATGATTTGTTTTCATCAGGGGAACAGGAAAAGGTGGTTGAGGAGGCTAAAATTGCTTAATTTTCTTGCAAAAAAAAAAAAAAAGGAAATATTTACAGTGTCCAAAAAGAAGGTTCAGTTGGTAGGAAAAAAAAATTCAAATATTTGGGACACATTCCGACTGGTGGATTACAGTGTATTTATCCAGAAAGAATACAAGGGATTTTACAAGTACCATTACCCCAGACAAAGAAAGGAGTTGCAGGAGTTTTTGCAGTGGTGGGATACTGCAGAGCATGGATTCAGGATTCTTCTGTTGTGGCCAGACCTTTGTGTGACTTTTTAACCCAGGATAGTCCTGGTGGTGTGGTGTGGACACCAGAAGAACAAAGCTTTGGAGAATTGGAGGATGGGTTGGTTGATGTCCCAGTCTTGGCTCTTCTGGACTCAAAGGGGAAATTTGAACTATATGTGGATGTTAAACAAGATCATGCTAAAGGAATTTTGGTGCGAGAGCATGGGGAAACACAGTGGCCTGTGGCTTATTTCTAAGCTGTTAGACCTAGTGGCCAGAGGCTGGCCCCATTGTCTGTAGAACTGTGCTGCCACAGCTCTGATGGTGGCTGAGGCCAGAGGGCTGACAAGGAGAGGGTATCTGACTGGAAAAGTTTCACATCAGATTAAAGCTTTGTTGGCTGAAAGAGCCTCTGAGTGGATGACCAGTGCTCAGTTGTTACAGTGTGAATCTTATTTGATGGAACAGGAGGATTTAGAATTTGGAAGTGGAGAGGGGTTTAACCCAGCCTCCTGTTCGGATGGCCCTGGGGAGGGGGGCCAAGAGGAGACCCATGGCTATGTTTGGGTGGTTGGCCTCCAGACCCGGGCTGAGGAGGATTTGAGGGATGCTCCCTGGCCTGAGGGAGGAAATGTTGGTTGATGGGTCTTCAGGGGTGATAGAGAGGAGAGATTTGCAGGACACTCTATCTTGAATGTAAAGCAATTAAAGGAAGGGAGGAGGTTACCACCCACCTAGTCAACGCAGGCAGCAGAGCTGTGTGCACTTGTGAAAGCCTGTGAATTATACTGGCACAATACAGTGAATGTTTTTAGTGGTTCTAAATATGCACATGGGTGATACATGCATTTGGGAGGCCATGGGAAGAAGGAGGTTTATTGGCTTGCAGGGGAAGGATGTTAGCTCATGAGAGTTTGATCTCTCACCTGTTGGAAGTAATAAGCTTGCCAAAAAGGGTGGCAGCAGCACACATTACGAGGAAAGGGGGCGGGGGTGGAGGGCTGGGCACCAGGCAGGGTGCTTGGCGGAGGCAATGGAAGGCCGACTGGCTGATGGAGAAGCTCGGAAAGCTGCATTGTTACCAGGGATCTCTGAGATTGTCTCCTTGCTCCCAGTGATTACCCCGCTGCCAGAGAAATTGTTTTTTCCATCAGAGGAACTTAAGATAACTAAAAAGAGTGGAGCAGAGGAAAAAGGGGATAATTGGTTTACAAGGCATGGTAAGCAGTGAATGCCAAAAGTTCTGGCCTTACAATTGTTAAAACAACTTCATGAAGGGAGTGACTGGGGCTCCCGAGAACTGGCAAAAGCTGAGCATCTTTTTGGCAAAGCAGGCTATTGAGGGTTTTTTGATTTGTACTAAAACCAATAACAGAGTTACAAAGAAACTTGCCAGGGTAGGGGGGGGTTGGGAGGCCTTGGGCTGTACATCCCTTCCAGAGATGCCAGGTGGATTTTACTGAAATGCCCAGAATGGCAAGATTTAAATGTCTTCTGGTAATAGTATGTCAGTTAACAAGGTGTCCAGAACCATTTTCAGCCATTTCAGCAACTACAGGATCTGTTATTAAAGTATTTTTGGAACAAATAATTCCAAGATATAGGATTGTGGGAGCAATAAACTCTGATAGAGGATCTCATTTTACAGGAAAAATTCTTCAAGGATTTATGACTGCTTTAGGGATACAATGGAACCTCCATACCCCCTGGCACCCCCAGATTTCAGGCCAGGTTGAAAGGATGAATGCAAAAATAAAGAAAAACCACCTGAAGCTGGTGATAGAAACTAAAGTGTCAGGTTGTGTTCTGACTCTGTCAGTGTTGTTTTAGTTTATGGCATTGTTTATTTTATCTTTTTATTTTCTTCCCTAATAAAGAACTGTTATTCCTGCTCCCATATTTTTGCCTGAGAGCCCCTTAATTTCAAATGTATAACAATTCGGAAGAAAAGAGTTTACATTTTTCCATTTCAGGGGAAGCTCCTGCCTTCCTTAACAGACACCTGTCTTTCCAAACCGAAACAAGTATTCATTTTAATATTTGCCAAAAGCCAATATTATAATATGTATCTATAACAATTCCCCCTCTTATTCTTTATAAATCATTTGGCTTGAGCAATATTTCTTGTCCACTTGCATCCTTTGGACTATGCTAGGAATCAAATAAAATAGGGGATTAAACAAGGAAGAAATATCAAAACAGTTGTAGCACATAAAAGGAAAAATCCTAATTTCTTCCACCATCCTATCCACAATACATTACCCCACCAGCTAGTTTTTAACATTGCTTTCCTATTTTGGACCGGTACCTGGGGTTTCTTTCTGGTATCTTTTGCTTTTTTCCAGAATGACATCCCCATTGTCATCTATTTTCAAGAATCGGATATATTAAACTTTCCACAAACACCCCCTTCTTTAGCCAATAAATAGTCTAAAGCCAACCCATTTTGATACACTACAGTATTTGTTTGGCTTTGCTGACTTGATATTAATTCCAAGACCTGAGCAGCTTTGTTTGTTATCATCTCTATAACTGCTTGGAGTCTTATAATACAATTCAGCCTATAAATTGGAGTTGATACAGAGTTAGATTGCTCTGCTGGTTTTACCTTTTTGTTTACTAATTGTTCTTTTACCGAATCTTGAAATATATCCCTAAGGTCAAATGTGAAACAAATCCATCTCTCTCCTTTTGGACATTCAATTCCCCGTCTATTACCGCTTTTTCCTAAGTTTCTTCAAATCCAATATTTTTCCATGTTTTGCCTACAAGTACTTAATTTGGATGGGTTATAACAGTGACTGTTGACATGGGTGTGTGTAATAAAAGAGGAACTTTGATTTCTTTCCATGCAATGCTTTCGGTAGCATTTGTGACACGATCTTGCCGGTATCGCAAAAGGGAAAAGACAACAAATGAGTGACAGAAACAGGAATAACAGAGGTCCAGTATGGCTTATACCCCCACCTTCCCTGCCTATGGGGTTGCAACCCAAAGCAGGTGTATATGATCTCGGTGGTGAGTACAGTGGTCAACCCAGGCTTGCCCTCTTTTTCCCTTGTCACTTCCTTTTTACTAATTTCCAGGCAAATAATTTTTTACACTCTTTAACTGTTGTTTCCCACCATTCCTCAGGTATCTCCCATTCAACAGGCACTAATAATTCCTATCCAAAAACCAAAGTTATTATTTCAGTTGTTTTGAGTTCTATCTGGATAGGGGATAGATTTAGTACTCGACACTTTCTGCAATGCGAGCAACGATTTTGTGAACTAAAATACCAATTTTCCCCACAATTTAAACATTTACATATAACCCAGCTAGAGTGTCCAGTATTGGGATGAATAAAATAGAGTATACAATATGGCACTGATGGAAATTGTATATCCCCCTCTTCTTTGTATAAGTCACAGGCTAAGGCCAGAACACATGAATTCTCTGACCAAAACAGTCCTGATCCTCCTGTTTGAAGTGGCAGTTCTCCTCCCCAAGGGGGATATTGGAGGCGTCTCAGGACTTGTCCAGGTGACACTTGAAACCACTGATGTAAGCTTGGGCTTATTTCCCAATTAGGTGTGATTCTTTGTACATTTCCTAGATAATTTGGGTCTTCCCAGTTCATTATCACCCAGTCCCCATTTAAGAGACAATTTGGTATCACCCGGTTTAGATGT
>NW_005055612.1:0-7841 GCF_000277835.1 Geospiza fortis
CCTCTGACCAGCTTCCCAATGATGCACCAGCAAAAGCTCTCAAGCTTCTGCACCTCTTCCGTGCAGCAAATGAGGAGAATTACGAATCGGTGTGGAAGCGATTCTCCAGTCGGCCAGCCTACAGGTACAGGCAATAAAGGTGGTGCTGCTTCTGCTGGAGATCCTCTGGGCTCCCTGTGTTCAGAAGCAGACCTGGAAAATGCTGCTTGCCTTTCCCATTGCAGGCGGCACATTTTGGATATAATCCCTGCAGTGGCCAGTCACCGAGCACTCAGGTTCCTGCGGCGCAAAATGGAAAGGCAGGAGCTCACCAGCTGGGAAGTGACTCAAACAGTGCTTGTGGCTCTGCACTCCAGCCCTCCAACTCAGGATGTGATGGAGGAAGCAACGGTGGGATTCTCTAAACACTCTCAAACCACTCTGCTGACTCTAGCATCTGTTGTATTTATTCATTTGACAAGATAGCAAAGGCTCTGAAATGACAAAGGTTTTATATCCTCCAGCGAGGTTGAAAGGGCTTTGTTTCCTGAGTGTCTTAAGGGGAGAAGAATGCAAATCAAAAGGGCGAAAATGAGTCCAGAATTAAACAGGAAATAAAGACTAAAATACCCCTCAGGGACAGAGGTTATTGCTGCAAACAGTGGCTTCTAGTCTCTCTTTTTCCAAATGTACTTTATAGTTACATCAGATTAGTTCTCTGACTGTCTACAAAGATAAGGGAGCAAGAAATACGTATTTGTTATATCCACGTATTTGTCCTAATTGTCCTAGAAGAATGGCTATGAATTTGAGAAGATCTGTCAAAACCAAGGGAATTATGTCAATGTGGAGGCTATGTAGGAGGAAGTCTGATTATTTTTCCATTTTTTTCTGTATATGCAGGCTTTAATCCAAGTCTCAGATGCAAGAACTTTACCTACCCTAAGTAGAGATGATGAACCCCAGACTAGAGTTTTTCCCCCAGTGAAAGCCCTAACAGCCCAACTGTTATTGTGTGCAGGTGCTCTACTTCCCACACAAGAAACCAGTGGGCTGGTGCCTCCTGTCAGCTCCTACATTTATAAAAGATGTTCCCGTCTGCCCGAGTAGTGAGGTCCATTCACAACAAATCTCAAATTCATTGTACTTATAGCTGAGGCAATCACAAAACATGACGAATGTTTCTTCAATAATGTGCATTTTTCCATTCCATGACTGGGTGATTTCTTCCCTTTGGATTATAGGCTATGCCAAATTTAAATGTGAAACACTGTAAAAGAGACAGATCTGCCTTCCAGATGTTACTTGGTATTACTTTACAATTACACTGTCAAATACAGCACTATCCACAGATTAACTGAAAATCCATCAACAAAAAAAATCAAAAGCCTGGTTTTGTCTTTCATTGGGCAGAAACATATTTTTCAATAATGTTTCTCTTCATTAATGGTAGTAACAACCAGCTGCCTTCTCCCCAGCTCATAGTAAAGAAGCATTGCCCACGCTCCAGCTCTGTGCTTGGGAAGGTTTGCCACCTCAGCTACGCGTCCCTGTGCCACAAGCAGTGCTCCTCCTCAGACTCCTGCTCCGAGTGTCTCCAGGTAACCACGGGGTTATTTATCATTTAAAAGAAAAGTTAAGCCTTGAGTTCTTTCTTCATTATTCAGAAAGCTGTATTTCGCTTCACTATAGCGCTTCCTTTGGGGAAAGGAACCCCAGTTGGTTAAATACAGCATTTTTATCTTTAGATTAGCACACAAAAGAGAGTGGGAGGAAGAAGCAAACAATTCATAGCACTTTCTATCTGAGTGTCTCTGAGTGCTTTGTTGCCAATTATTAATGAAGTCCCGTGACATTGCTCAAAAATACTTTAAATGTAGGTATTATGTATATTTATAAATTAACTAAGTGATACAAAAGCCCAGGTTTTTGTCAGAATTAATGTGTCCTAGCCAGAAGCAAAGCCCAGTCGTCAGTATAGGCTATAAGGTTGTTAAAACAACAGTAATACCCTCCCTGTTCTACACTGCTTTTAATCAGCAGGCCTCAAAACAATTTGAGTAGTCATTAAATAGCATTTCCCAGTTCTAAAAATGCATGTCAAGTTTTGTGGAACCAACCACTCAGCCAGTAATAGCAAAGGAAAGAGAAATATGCGCTGAGTCTTTGGCACCCGTCAATCCACCATCCCCAGTGAGAGCAGGGTGTTCCAATTACACTGCGTGCCTGACATGATGTTTTTCCTGCGGTACATAGGCATGGCCAACATTCCTACATTGGTCTCCTGTGTTACAATTGCCACCAATGCTCTTGAGCTAATTAAATCTGAGAAACCCTGTGTCAAAGAATGAAAATTCTTTCCCAAAGCAAATGATTGTTTAGGCTTATTCAATGCATTTCCAGTGTCCCTTCATTTGATCAATGATATCAAGCAGACTTTCTGCGCCATCAAGGGATCTCAAATGTGTTATTTTAAAGTACAAATCTGTCTTGAAATTATTCTCTAACATCTCACTTCCTTTTTTAGAGCCATTTGTTTTCATTTAAAACTGTTATCTGTTAGTATTTAGTTCTTTGCTCTTATTCAGCCTTCAGATGACTACTTCTAATCTTGCCATACTAAGGGAAGTGTGATACAGTTGCTTACCATGAAGGCTGTAAAATTACCTAATTGTTGGCAGTGATCTCATTTTCCATCTATTAATCAACACAGAAAAGAGGCTGTCATAGCTGATTAAGGGCACCACCACTATCCATATCTTCAGGAATCTTTTTTAAGGGTCTGAAGTTTCAACTGTATCTGTATTTTTGCACCTGGCTTCAACTATGAGAGAGAGAGATGCTCAAGCAGCATTATTTCAGGGCTACCAGCTTACCTTGAAAGGCAGGGGACACTAGGTCCGAGTTGTTATTTTTTCCTTTAAAAATCTTACTTGATAACTTTAACGTATAGTGAGAAGAAGCTGTTCAGTACAGCTACACTTGTTCTATGAATAAAATGTTCTATTCATGAGGAAAAATAAGAATTTGAAAATATTTAAAATAAATGAATTGAACAAACTGAAATTATGGAAGTCAAAACCCAGAACTGGCTGGTGGATGGAATATAGATAAGAGCTGGAATTGAACTCAACAGATTCGTTTTATTTTTCAGCTTCTTCATGGCTTTGCAGGAGAGGCACTGAGCAAGTCTAGCACAGAAGAAATTTCCCTGGCTTTGAAAGCCCTTGGGAATGTAGGACATCCAGCCAGCATCAAGCACATCAAGAAGTTTTTGCCAGGATATGCAGCTGGTGCCTCGGATTTACCACTCAGGGTCCATGTGACTGCTGTGATGGCCCTGAAAAACATAGGCCTAAAAGACCCCAAAGTGGTAAGAAAACAGAGCTGCCTCCTTTGCCCTTCTGACTTCCACTTACAAAACTGCTAACAGATAATGGGTGATGAGGGAAAAACAGATCAATTTTTTTCAGAGATAACATTATTTAAAAAAAATACTTAGCCATTCCTCGGTAGGCATGTCTTATTTCTTTTGACATTAACCTCCCGTATTTCAGACTACAACAAAAAAATCCCATTAAAAGGATACATTCATTGTTGTTGAAGACAAATCGGTATTTCCATTGCGAACATTTCATTTCCAAGGACATTAGACAGAAAACTAAATTATTGACCAAATGTGTTTAGTACTACTTCACCTTTGGTATGTGAGAGAACCACAAAACAAGGTTTTCAGAGAATTGACATTTAATACTGAGTGTCACATCTAATCGTAATTCAAGACCAGATTTTATTGTAAATAGATACCAGGGGTTTGCATCCTAATTACAAATTTACAGACATTGTGTGGGCTTAAGTCATAAACAGAGCATTTACTAAATGTGACTTTTGTCCCTGACTGAGATAATTGTTAGATCTCACATACAATGCCTACACCAGCACACTCTCGTGTACCACAGACATCGCTTTACAATCGTTTTCATTTTGAAGCAATCTGCTTTTAAATGGGAACCTTTTCAAGCTTTTCAAGATCTTTTTCCTGATGTTGAAATGTCTTGTTTTATATAAGTAAATTCTTAATATAAAAAGGTAAAATAAAAGCTTTCATTAACTATTCACCTACTAATCAGTATCAGTGTTTCCATTATACTCATTTTTTGCATGTGCTTCCCAGTTTGAGTGCATATATTGATCCACAGACAATAGTAAGCCAGGGTATGCTTTTAACCAAAAGAATAAAGAAACAATTTAGTGGAGTGCAGGAGCTGGATGGGGAAACGCAGGGGAGGGAGGGGAGAGAATTGCAAGGATAAAAGTTAAAGTATTTTCTGGGGAAGAAAAAAAGTCAATTTGATGTTTGAGACCAACACTGCATCTCTGATTGCTCTTTGGCCTGGCTTTCAACAGGTGCCCCAGACCACTCAGTTTCATTTTCTATGCATTTTGTTTGAGGAAAATTGATCTGGAACAAGTTAATGAGTGTGGCCACTTTTTTTTTTGTTCAAAAAACAGTTCAATTCCTGGCTTGCAGCTAGGTACACACCCATATTTGGATTAAATGTACATAATTCATTGCCTTTTTATTGTTTAATTTGAAAATTTAGGCCTACTGCATCTTTGTCACCTCATCTATACTGACATTTGATAATCAACATATTCAAATTCATAAAACCAGTCAGGGTTTTTCCAAAGTTTGCTGAAGTTTCCTGGGTCATTCTTCATTACAACTCATGGATGTGCTCTCACCCAGGCAGGACAGGGCTGTGCAGAAGGGCTGCCAGAACAGTGGCACATCATCCGCATCCATTTTAAAGTTAGGGCCAAAGGCTCCTGTGCCCCCTGGGAACTGCAAAAGTTCCAGTACAAAATTGTTCTTGGTAGTGAATATTGCTGAGGGCAAACACATCAACCACAAGTACTACAAAGGAAATTACATTTATTGCATTCCATTTTGGTTTAAGCTGCCTATATGACGTAGAGATTTCTGGTAATAAATTGGGGTTTATTTGTTTAGTTTTTATTCTATTATTTAGCAGAAAGTACCCCAGAAAATCGCGTTATTAGAAATAAGTTATACCTTTATGTATAGGGATAAGTGATTGCTGAAATCACTTCTCAGTTATGTAATGGATTCATGAAATCTCTTTTACCTAGAGAAGGATAGCTCAAAAAAGGATGAGAGACTTCATGTAGAAGCTATCCAGTGATACTCCTTGGCTTTGATTGTGTAGGAAGTCAGACTACATTGCCATAATGCCCCTTCCAGCCCTTGGACTATGAAACCACAGGGTTGCCATAATAAATAAATAATCCAAATTTTTACTTTGCTATTGATGAAGCAGATCATTCACTGCTGTTGGGTGCTTATTAGCAAAATGTTCAAACATACAGTAAAACTGGATTTATCTATTATTTTCAGGTCCAGGCTATCACCCTTGAGATTTTCCTGAATCAAAAAATTCATCCTCGAATCCGAATGTTGGCTGCAGCCATTTTACTTGAAACCAAGCCAGGTCTTCCAATCGTGATGACATTAGCTGATGCTGTGCTGAAGGAGCCTAGCATGCAAGTGGCAAGTTTCATCTACTCTCACTTGAGGGCCCTGGGTAGAAGCACAGATCCAGATCTTCAAGTGCTGTAAGGAAAATTCCCTTCCTAGGAGAAGCACTTGTTGCAAGCCAGTTGAGATGTTAATGCGCTCTCCAAACTTTTCCAGGGGTTCTGCCTGCAGAATGGCTGTCAGAGCTCTAAGTCCCAAGTTTGACAGGTCTGGATATCAGTTCAGCAAGGTTTTCCGCTTCAGCATCTTTAAAGGTAAGATCCAGAAGATTTTGTAGAAAATATACAATGATGAATATCATTGGGGAAACAAAATTGTACAGTATGAGAGCCCAATTCTCCTAGCCAGCTGTTAGGCTGCTTGTTGTTCCTCCATGTTTTCCTATCTTCAGTGAAAAAAATATGAGAATCTCAGGCTCTCCATTTGAAGAGTTTTTATGTCCCTGTGTGTTTTGCATTGTACAGTGCCAGCATGAAATTACCAGAGGGCTTGTGGGGCTCTAACCCTCCATTTTCATTAGTCAGGGAGGCACATGCTCCTGTATCAAATGCTGTATTCTCAGTGGTGCTTAACAATTTCATACCATTGTTCAGCACCAAACAAACAGAAGGGACCTAAATTACTGCTGAAGTGGATTAATTTCTACCAGTGTTGAACACCTACAACTCCTGCTGCATCCAAATGTGATGCTAAATACTCTTCACCCCAACAATTGTGCCCAGTGAAACAGAAAACTCTGAAAACATTCAGATGTGACAATTCATTGCATGCATCTGCAGCTACATCAGGTTCATTGTCTAAAGATTTGTCTTGCATCTTCCTACCAGGATTCTTTACTAGAATGAGCAAATCCATGTATGGTATCTGGAGACTGGCCACTTACATTAGAGTTACACATGAAAATGCAGTTAAAGTAGGGAAGGACCAGATTAGAAGGGAGGTTTTGTTGGGCCACATTGTAGTTTTTGCTATTTTCCATGTATGTTATTTTTCTCAGAAGACTTTTTTAAGCAACTCTTCTATGTAAATAACCATGAGAGCCTCAGTGATTTGGCATAGGTAGCTGGTAGACTTGGGAGATTATAGCTCCAAACACAGTCTCCTTACACATGCTGTTTATCTATCAGGAGTCGGATGTTTTTAGAACTTTTGTCATTCACTGATATGTGTTAAGATTCTTCTCAAAACAATCAACATTAAGACACTCTGAAACATCTGAAATCCGTAGTGCTGAGTGTACAAGTACTGCTGCCTCCTTTTTGGAGACAGGGGTGTGGTTTCAAAGGCTTTTGTAAATCTTATTGTTGTCTTGCCCCAGTTTTTTGGGTTTTATGTGACCATTTAATGTGTGCTATCATAGAAATAAATATGATACATTCTGTAAGAATCACAGTAATATGCTATACATGTGCTTGCTGCCTCAATGATGGAGATAGCAAGTGTTCAAAGAAACAGTCACTAATATACACCACGTGAATATCTGTACTAGTTAAAATACATTCAGGGATAGATACATTTTCTGTTAATATGCAGATATATGTTTCTTGGTTTAGACAGTCATTTTGTCTTCTAATTTTTGCTTTTAAAATTAAGCCCTGTAAATTTTCACAAAGTGAGAAAGAAGGGTGCAATATGTGTGAGGGAGGCTATGTGAAATGAAATACTTTATTTTGGCTGTAGCCTGGAAATGCAGAAATGTAGCTGGGGAATTGCTGTTACTTCCTAGTGAAGACCATTGTCAGTAATTTGGCTACCACAGATAGGTAGGTCCTCATCCTGAAAAATAAAAAACAAGATCTTTTTCTCACACATGCTAATCTTAGACTTGCATAACTCAGCTAAATTAAGTCAATCTCGTACTACACTAGCATGGGAAGAGGATTTCTAATTTGATTTGTCTCCACTAGCCACAGGTAAAGTATTTTTCTGTGAGTCCATTCTGGAAGAGTTACCATAGTGACGGCTGTAATGCAGTACCTATTTCCTTGATAAAAACAAAAATCTGCCCCCAGCATCACAGATCTTTGTGGTGCTGGATGCTGAATTTTTAATGACAGGAGATAATGTCAGTTGAATGTATCTCTGCTCTGGAATTTGTCACACATGACCACCACAAATAGTGCTTCATGTTCTACACATTGCTGCTGAAATCAAAGGGGTGACTCAGGTTCTGCTCAATGTGAGGACTGTGAGATCTGTCTCTCAATATGCCCAGATTCATATAATTAACTGAGTACTGATGTTTATATGTACCAAAGATTACTTTCTTTGCTCACTAAGTTTTCTTTCCCCCATCTTTGGG
>NW_005055613.1:0-243 GCF_000277835.1 Geospiza fortis
CCAAGGATGGGGACAGTGTGGGGGTCTGAAAACGTCTCCAAAGCTGGGGACATTGCACGGGTTTGAAAATGTCCCCAGGGCTGGGGACACTGCTGGGGTCTCAGAATGTCCCCGAGGCTGGGGACACTGCTGGGGTCTCAAAATGTCCCCAGGGCAGGGGACACGGGTGCCCCACGCCACACCCCGCCCCTCCCTCCGTCCCTCCCGCCCCGCGCTCTTACCGCGGCCGCCTTGTCCTCGGTG
>NW_005055613.1:1985-2391 GCF_000277835.1 Geospiza fortis
CGGAGCCGCGCGTCGCCATGGAAACCGCGCGGCGTCTTAAAGGGGCCGCGAGCTGCGCGGGTTTTGGGGGTGGGGGGGGCAGGAATCCCCTCCGTGTCACCCCCAAAATAACAAACCGCCACTAAATCGGGGTTCAATGTTTATTGGGCAGCAGCAGCGAAGCGATGGGGAGGGGTGGCAGCAGCTGGGAGGGGAATGGGGGACTCCCGAGGGGAATGGGGGACCCCCAAGGTGGGCTGAGGGACCCCCAAAGTCCCCCCAACGTTGGTCACTTGTCCTTGTGCTGGATGAGGCCTTTGGAGATCAGGTCCGGGATCTCCACGGCCAGCCAGGGACCCAGCTGTGGGGACAGGGGTCAGTGGTGTGGGGACACCCCCGGAATGTGCCACCCCCCCTCGGTGTCACA
>NW_005055613.1:7370-7841 GCF_000277835.1 Geospiza fortis
GCCTCCCAGCCCCGTCCCACCCCGTTCCCACCCCACAGCCCCGACCCAGCCCCACATCCCTGGCCCACTGTCCCCACCCAGCCCCACGCTCTGCTCCCCCCTTATCCCACCCCAAAAAAACCCCCAGCCCCAAATCCCAATCCTGGCCCCAAACCCCAATCCTGATCCTACTCCCCAATCCCAACCCCAAATCCCAATCCCGATCCCAAATCCCTTTCCCTACCCCACACCCCAATCCCAGCCCCAAATTCCAATCCCTGTCCCCAATCCCTGTCTCTGTCCCAAATCCCAATCCTGATCCCACACCCCAATCCTGATCCCAAATCCCAATCCCTGTCCCCGTCCCTGTCCCAGTCCCAACCCCAAATCCCAATCTTGGCCCCACACCCCAATCCCTGTCCCCTCTCCCTGTCCCTGTCCCCAGTCCCCATCCCCCTCCCTGTCCCTGTCCCCTCCTGTCCCTCCTGTCCC